>NC_056726.1:87891191-88012547 GCF_019279795.1 Protopterus annectens | reverse complement strand
CATGAGTTACGGACTTGGTCCACTAAAATTGGACTCAGCAATACCTTACTTGTAAAACCTGTCTTCACCAAAGTAGAGTAATCCCCTTTGCTGAACAGCAGCAACACACAAACCACAGACCTGGTCCCTATATTGGCTGTACAGGGCAAAGTAGGAGCAGGCACCAACTTGGGAACAAGTCAGCCATTGTCTGAACAAGCATATAAGGTCACAGGTGGATTACTGTAAGGCAAACTATGAGTACAAATTGGACACATCCACCAAGGCCAATCACAAGGCCATCTTCACATATGTCTGCCATCTCAATGGCATCAAACCAGCCCAACTTGTAATGGTGGTCAATCAGACCACATACACACACAGCATAGCTATAGCCAACCGGCTGCAGATAGGGTTAGGGCAAACATCACCCCCTGGCTCAGCATCACTATAGGTGGATATGTACAGCATTTGCACCCCTCCTCTCATCACCAGTGAGCAGGTACATATTGCCTACTGAAAGACAACAAACTTAAGTATCCATGGGACCTGATAACATCCCTGTCCACATCCTACATGAACTCAGGCATGTGCTCCCAGCTCCATTACACACTGTAGTCACACCAAGCCTTGGCACCATCCACACCCCATCTGCATGGAAGATGGCCAATGTCATCCCTCTATACAGACCTGAATGAAGAATAGAGGATTATGCAATTAACTGGCCATCATTGGGGGGAATATGACACATCAGGACCAGCAGTGCAATAAAAGCTGATACTATGCTGATAGATTACAGGGGTATGGTGTGGTTGTGAGTGGTGGCTACTGGTATTCAATGTACATGTGCAGGTTCTGTACATACCGTTGCCAAATGTATGAGGTCCTTTGATGTGTTTCCCTGTTTATGTCTTCCAGGCACAATGTTGCATCAGCGAAGGGCAACTTTTTCAGTGGCTGAGACAACTATAATCATAGAAGCCATAGTACAGAACCATGCAATAATGTTTGGCCAAAGCCAGCAAAATCTGCGGGAGAGGACCACCCCATGGGATGACCTTATCCACAGGGCAAACAATGTCAGCCTGCACTCACATACATATGAGCAGGTCCGGCATTGTGCAACTGACCTCATGTGCCATGCCTGGCAAAGGGCTGCTGCTGTGGCCAGGGACCACACAGTCACAGGTGGGGGCCCTGCCATGCAGCCCCCACTGACACCCACCAAGCAGCTCATCGTCAACCTTGGGGCACTCATCCAAGTACAACATCAGGGTACAGACCTCATCATGCTGGAGGTTAGTGGCACCCAGACAATGGACGAGGAGCATGCAGATAAGGCCCCAGTGGAGATTACTAGACTAGTGTAACAGATATACTTGTATCTGTAGAGTATCTACATGCATGTGCCAGGTCAGATTGCAGTTGTGGATGGAGTTTTCTAATGCACAGAAGTGCACATCTATGGTGAAGGACAGCAAATAGTGTAGTATTGGGGGTTGTACTGTAAATGTGCAGACATGCTTCATCCATCCTGTACCAGTGCCACATGTGAGTCTGCTGTCAATACCTCTCTTTCCCACAACTATCTAGGTCCCTCTGGTCTGCATGTGAGACAGCAGCCTGAAGCTGGTGAGTATGGATCGTTCTCTTGTGGTTTGCCAATACCCCAGGCATGTGAAGGGCATGCAATTTATCATGCACACAACTGTCACTCATAGCCGTATTGCTTTATGTGCATGTTCACTTGTGGTCAGGTTAAATGCATTGCATCACAGTGGTCACCACAGGGGCCTATCTGAAGAGAATGTAGCATTCATGTAGCATTCCTCACAACATGTCAGTGCAAGACTTCTGGAAGAGACCAACAAAATGGGTGGAGAAATGGCCTAAGTTAGGGACATGTGTAAAACATTACTCTTATACAGTGGATATAAACAGTGTACACACCCCAGTTAAGATGTCAGGTGTTTGTGATGTATACAAATTGAGACCACCATATGTCAGTCCACACCTTTTCCAACCTTTAATGTGACCCATAACATGAACAATTCACTTGTAAAACCAACCAATCTGTTGGCACCAAATATAGAGTATACAAACCTTACATTAAGCTGGATTCATAAGTGTGCACACCCTTCAAATAATATTTTGTTGCAGCAGCTTGTGATTTACTGATAACATTCAGTCTGCCTGGGTACACACCTGCCATCAAGTAAAGGCACTCTGAGTAACACCAAATAACAGTCTGCTGCCCAAGTAGGATACTCATGACATTTGCTCAGTTGCCTGCAACAGCAACAGCCACGGTATGCAGACAGCTTACAAAGCAGCAAAGGGATCTCAAATTTGAAAGGTATCAGTCAGTTGTAGGGTACAACATTACCACAGTATTGCATACACCATGGAACACAGTGGAGACAGTCATCAAAAGGTGGATTGAATATGGGGCAACAGTCCTGTTAAAAAGAACCTGATGTCCCTCCAAAATTGATGAAAAGACATGTCCAAACCTGGTCAGGGAGGCTGACAGGAGACATACAGCAACACTGAGGGAGTTGCAGGAAGCTCTTGCAAGTACTGGTGTTGTGTACTACATGTGAGAACAATCTCTCATATTCTGCATACGTCTGGCCTATGGGGTAGGTTCAGAAGATGGAAGCATTTTCTTATACCAAAAAACATCCAGAGGCGGAAACAAATTGCAATACAGCACATCGAGTCTCCCAAAGGCATGTGTGAAAATGTGTTATGGTGTAATGAGACTATGGATTGACCTCACAGCCACAATGCCAAAAGGTATGTTTGGTGCACATGCAACACCTCTCTTCACCTGAAGACCAGAATCCCCATGGTGAATCATGCTGGTGGCATTGGCCTGCTGTCGGGATGCTGTTCTAAAGCCAGAACTGTGTCTGTAGTCACAGTGGTGAGAATTCTGAAAAGTTCAAAATAACACTCACGTCTGGCCCAAATCCATCAGGCATCTGCAAGAATGCTGAGGCTGGGGAGAGGTGTCAGCCTTCAACATGACAAGGACCCAAGGCATACATTCAAAGCTACCTAAGACTGGCTCCACTTGAAGACACTCATGGTTATAGATTGGCCCAGCCAAAGCCTAGCCCTAAATCCGATAGCAAAACCCCAGTGTGACCTGATGAGAGTTGTGCACATGAGCTGCCCTTGTAGTCTGACAGAGTTGGGGGACCTTTGCCAGGAAGACTGGCCAAATAATGCCAATTCAAGATGTACCATGCTGATAGACACCTTCCCAAGAAGAGTGAATGCTGTAAGTCACTTACAAGGTGCTTCAACAGAGTATCATTTTAAGGGTGTGCACACTTATGCAACTACTATATTGTACATATTTCATTCATTATATTTTACATGTAACACATTTGCTTGTTTATCAATTGGATTGCACAGGCCATATGTCACATGAAAGGTGGGTAATATATTTGAATGCATTATTGCAGTCTCAACTTATATATTACAATGATATGGCATGTTAACAGGGTTGTGTACACTTATCATATCCACTGTAAGCTTAGAAGGTTGGTGGTGTAACAGGAATTGTGTGACCATATATTTACTGCTGGTTTGGAAGTCTGAAACTCAAATGTATGTGTTTAATTAGTAACGTCACTCCTCAGATTACCCCATTTATGTATCAGACAAACACGGGTGTTATGAGAAACAGAGCAAACATATGAACAAGACATCTACACATCCTGCAATGATCTGTACAGTTGTGTGGTATGTTCTGTAGTACTTGTCACTGTGCTATACAGGTGAAAAACAATGATGTGTACATGGGTGCAGTCTGTGTTGGGTTAGGGCCATCACCTAGTATCACTTCTCATGTATCACAGAGCTCTATATTGTTAGTTACATGTAGTGAAACTGGCTGAATGCATGATGTTGAGGGCCATGTGTCATGCATGTCACCATTTGGGTAATGTGAGGTCTGTGTAACAGATTTGTGCCACCCCACCTGTGTGTGTGTGTGTGTGTGTGTGTGTGTGTGTGTGTGTGTGTGTGTGTGTTTTTGTGTGTTTCTGTGCATGGGCACATGTGCACGTGTGCATGTGTGTGTGTGTGTGTGTGTGTGTGTGTGTGTGTGTGTGTGTGTGTGTGTGTGTGTGTGTGTGTGTGTGTGTGTGTGTGTGTGTGTGTGTGTGTGTGTGTGTGTGTGTGTGTGTGTGCGAATGTGTGTGCAAGTGTGTGTGTTTGTGTATGCATGTGTGCGTGTGTGTGCGCTCATGTGTGTGTGTGTGTTTGTGTGTGTGTGTGTGTGTGTGTGTGTGTGTGTGTATGTGCGTGCGTGTACCAGCCAACCTGAAAGTGCAGATATTAATGTACATATGTTGCCTTCCCCTCACAGGTGGTGATGGGGTTCGGGGTCCCTCTGCTTGGAAACTGATGTCATTGTCTCTGCAGACTCTGACAATGATGATAGGAATTGTGAGGTACATGTGGGGTTGTCATGGGCTGAATCTGTGCCATTGGTTGGCATCGCACTGTTGTCCACACCATTCCCACACACAGTGAATATGCCCACACATATCCCATCACCAGTGGCCACAGATGATGGACAGTTGGCAGGTGGTGGCATGGAACAGGCTAGTGGAGTGACTATGGCAGTTGTGAGTGTAGTCCAGGCGAGGTCCCACACAGGCAGATGGACAGGGGTGCTCACAGGAGGACTGCTGCTCATCAAGCCGCTGTCACAAGTGCCACAGCAGGTGTCAACAGATGCATATTTTGGGCTGTCATGGAAGTACAGGCACATAGTGAACACCACACCACATAAATACTAAGGGGCTGGTGGATGCAACTCTTCCTGATTTAGGTGCCGACATACATGACCTTATTGAGGCCACACGTCAAAATACTGAGGTCATGAATAGACAGTGGGGTGAGACCTTGGCAATCCTCGACCATGGCATATCTGTGCTAGAGCGAGTGGTGGGAGATGGGCATTGGCCATGTGAACGTAGGTCAGCACCAACAACAGCTGAGAGTCTATGCAGCTGTGCACCTTCACACTCCCATAGTGGCTGTGACACTAGCACTACCGAAGGGGGGGTTGCTGTCCACATCACACCAGAGCATGCCATGGGCACGTGGTCCTGGATGATCCCATCAGGGACTCAGATCTAGCAGACAGCAGTCACCATCAGGAAGCAATACTGCATGAGCCCTTGGCCCTGGTGGTGCCAGTGATACCCCCGGCAGGACCAGTTCCCATTTCCATGGCCGGAGATGGTGAACTGAACATCCTGCCATGTACGGTCCACAGCTGTCCAACATACCCCTGTGTAGGGCAGCCACATGACATGACTGTGTGCATACATACACACACATCTGTATCACAGGCAGGTCATCTCCAGACACACACAGCACCTCTGCACAGCCATTCTATTGGATATCCCTCCAAACTCACACACATGATGTCAACTGTATGGCCCAGCCTAGGCCTCTGGCAAACCCACACCACACCCTGTACATATGGTGATACCTATGCCACATCCCTGTCATCCATAATATTGATTCAGGGACATGCTGATATGGGTCTGATGCACAGGGTGAATATAGTACAGTGTAGCTATGTAATGCTGTGCAAGGTGCTGTCGGTTTGCATTTGTTATGGGTACACATACAGGTGTATGTACATTATTAGCCAGGATGCATTATTGCTGTTAGTACCACTGACTGAATGTAGTCTGACATGCTGTATTCTGTTTGTGTTCCAGGTGTCTGTGTGTCTGCAGGCTGTGGCCCTGCAGACATTCCCAAGAGGGAGTATGACAGAGTGGGAATACACCAACCATGTCATAGGCAAGGTACAGCTTTATATGTACATGTACCAGGTGTGTATGCATGCAACAGTGTGAGAGGGACACTGTTGACAGACATTCTGACCTTACATACATACCCCTTGTCACAGACAGGTAGCCTTCAGACATGTCACCTCAGTGTTGTGTTGTACTACAGGCTCATACATACGGAACAGGTTACTGCAGTACTGTCAGCAGGTCCCTCACAAGCATAGCCATTACATTAACTGCAACAGATTCACCTGTCAACACCTGTTGGCCTTGCAATTTCTTTCCCATACACTCAACCCTGATGCAGGTGGTGAGGGCACACATGATACTGTGTATGATAGGTTTGTGGTATGTATTCCTGAGTTCACTGGGTGGAGCAGGAAGGCAACATGTTATATCCTTTGCATACACAAAGTAAGGACTGACACAGGGGATGTGCATACAGTAACAAACACAGTTGGCAATAGACAGATTAGTAAACCTACATATTCACTTTGATGTGCTGTAGTACTACATACACTTGACATACCTCACATAGATTATATGCATGGGACATAACACACTACCTCTTACATCATGTAATGTTCTGAATGCCTTCATGGATAGTGAGATAACCCAACAGAAATAGCATGTGGAGTCATGTATTGCTCCTACAAGCCTGGACAAGTGATAGGCTATTAGACAATATATCAGCAGGATGTTTCAGTCAGGTATGATACCTGATGCTGGCATGTGTGTTACTACACTCACTGTGGCTGATTTGGCAACAATATTACATACATGGGCATTGTTAAGGGACGCAGACCACATGTATGTTGCAAACGTCTGGATATTCATAAACATCTGTACAGAGCACTGGTAAGGCCTGCACAATGGTTTAACATGTGGCATGTTAGGCAGATGCCATTACCATGCTATTTAAAGTAATGCCATCGGGAGGTGGTAAACAGGTGAGGATGGTACACACATCAAAATGGTATAAGCCAGACAAGGTATGATCTTCACCCAAATACACACAGTTGCCAGTACTGAGATCACAACCTCTACCTATCTAGTTATTATTACTGCAGTGTTACACAGTTATCAGAAGTGCCACAGAGCTTGTTTAATTTCACCTACTCCCAAGGTACTTCTAAGTTGAATGACATCAGCAAGCCTAGTAAAGTAGGTTGTTGGGAAGTGTACAGGTTGATACACAAATCAAAATGGTATATCCCACACAGTATATTACTCAAACATAAATACAAATGCACACAACCAGTTGCCAGTACTGAGATTAGAACCCATGCCTATCTAGTTATTTGTACTACAGTGATATGCAGTTATCAGATGCACCAAGGAGTTTACGTGATTTCACCTACTTCCAAGGTACTTCTAAGGTGAATGACATCAGCAGGCCTAGTAAAGTACGGTGATGGGAAGTTTACATGTGGTACACAACTCAAAATCTTATAACCCACACAGTATATGATTTTCACACAAACACACACGCACATGTACTTGCCAGTATTGAGATTAGAATCACTGCCTATCTAGTTATTTGTATTATTTGTACTATAGTGTTACCTATCTAGTTATTTGTATTATTTTTTCTATAGTGTTACACATTTATCACATGCACTACAGAGCTTACTGGGCTGACAACTGGACAAAGGTGCTGATAAGTGGAATAGCATCAGCAGGACTGATAAAGTAGGGCAGTGGGTGGGAAACGTATCAAACTACTACTTCCTACAAACATACACACCCATATGCCCAATCTGAGAGTAGAACCCCTGCCTATCTAGTTATTAGTACTACAGTGTTACACAGTTACCACATGTCCTACAGAGCTTACTGGGCTGATACCTGGCTAAAGGTGCTAATAGCTGCACAGCTGACTTAAACTATTACAGGTGTCAGAAAGTGTGTCTTCAGTTTTTCCCTTAGATCTTGCTAGTTCTTTCTCTCCCGCATTTCAAACAGCCTAATAGCTTTGCACTCCAACATGTTTTTGTATCAATTATTCTAGTACACCTGAGATCCATTAGCAGTAGTCGTTCCTCACATAATTAGCTCCAGTACTTAGTAGTTATGACCACCCCTCCTGGCATGATTAAAGTGCAGTTCTATGTGCTTTTGCCCATTAACCTGGTGCACTTGGGCATTCTGAGGCACTGTTGCAACTGCCTCATGTACACAAACAACCCTCTCCTCTAAACTTCCTACACTCAGAATTGTGAGAGATACCCTTATATCACCAAATTTGAAGATATGAACTCTACAATGAAGACTGGACTAGCTGGTTATGAGGAGAAAGGTCAACACCTACACCACACCACATGGAACACATACTCCTCCAGAACACCCACTATCACAACTCTGTCATACAAACAAAAACCACACACCCACCTTCACAGAGGCTCTCAATAGACATTTACCCAAAGAGCAGAGACCACCAAGACAGACACCCACTGAACCACCACAACACAACACAAACCACAGGACACATATCTCACCTACAAAGTGTGCCCCTCAACCTAATCCCCTAAGGCTAACCACCTTGCCCAATACAGTAATCATAGGTGACTCAATAGTGAGGCACACAGATGTCCCACTCACTAGGTTGACTATGGAGAAAGTAACAATCAGCTGCCTATCAGGTGCCAGAATCCAATACATAGCACATCCAGTCAGGTCACTCCACTACAACTACAAGTATCACTCTGTCATTGTCCATGTGAGTGTGAATGACCTGAGACACATCTCCCTGGACTACATGAAAAGAGACATGGTGAAGCTCTCAGATTATGTGAGCCAGGCAGGTATGACAGTAGCCCTGAGCAGTATACTAATGTCACCCAGAATTATTCCACAATACAAACAACAAATGATTGACTTCAACAATTGGCTTAAGTGTCTGGTGTAATTCTCTGGGGATCCAGCTTTCTGCTTGGGATGATATGATTGACAGACCGTGGTGGCTTCCCTGAGATGGCCTGCACCTGTCACCCCTGGGATTCCAGACACTGGCTAAGGCTCTTGCTGCCCCTATAGTGCCTTTTTTAGGCAAGGTGCAAATAACAAATTCACCACCATAACAGGAACAGGCAAGCAAAAACTGTGGGTAATGCTACTCAATGCTAGAAGTATAAATCTCAAAATGCAATCACTCGAGGCACTCCTTAAAATGGAGAACATCGATATTTGTGCAGTGACTGAGACCTGGTTCAAGGCTCCAGAGAGCACCCCTGCACTACCAGGCTATAACTCATACCACACTTTTTGGCCATGTAACCTAGACCGAAACACCAAAGGCAGAGGTGTGTCCATATTCATTAAGGATATCCACACCTCCAGGCTAGTTGCTCAGCATAATGCATCCAAGGTTATCCAAGTGCAACTATCTCTGGGCAAAACTGCAATCCAAATTGTAGCTTGCTACAGATCCCCCACCATGCCCCAGAATTCCCATTCCTATTTTCTTGATGTACTGGAAAACATTAGGGTTCAACCAAACACCCATATAATGGGCGACTTCAACTACCCCACCATTAACTGGGAAAACTACTTGTGTACCAACTCCTTAGCTCAATGCTTTCTGGAATTCATAAACTCCAATGCCCTGGATCAACTTATCCATACCCCTACTAGGGGCAACAATATCCTAGACCTAGTCATTACCAACATGAGTGACCATTGTTCCACACCTGAAGTCAACTCCTCATTGGTCTGATCCAACCATAAGCTAATCACCCTTGATATCCACATCCTGCCCCACCCCCATTAAGGAAACTATGGTAAAAAATTTCAACAAAAAGCCAACTTCATGCTTCTTAAGACAGAAGTGGTGAACGTCATGACACCCATGCAGATGGACAATACAGTTACAACTGCTGAATCCTACACAAATGCACCCTATAAGCACTTACACGAGTGCATGGATCATGCTATCCCAAACAGAACCAAGACACTATCCTCCAAAAAAGGAAGCCAATCTGGTGGTCCCCTTCCATAAACAAACTGTACAACAGAAGAAAGAAACTGTTGCAAAAAAAGATGACTGAAAACTAGGAGCCATAGTCAAGTCCCCAAATGATGTGGACATCCTACAGGAGGGCCTCACTGAGACAGATTCCTGGTGTCAGAGTCATGGCTTCAAGCTCAATGCCAAAAAGTGCAGTGTCATCCCCTTTGGTAAAAACTCTGTACCCTTGAACTACCACATAGGCAGCAATCTACTTAACAACGAATGTATGATAAGAGACCTTGGGACCCAGGTGTCAGTAGTCTCTCCTTTGATTGTCACATCACCACAATAGTTAGCAAGTCCTTCTACATGGCACTCCTCATCATAAAAGGGTTCTCATCCAGGAAAAAAAGAGGTCATTGTTCCCCTCTACTCGACCCTCATTAGACCCATTATAGATTACAATGCCCCTTTTGGAATGTACCTCACAAGACATCTGCAGCAGCTGGAAAGGCCACAGAGGTACCTCACAAAGAGGATTACTGGCGTCAAACAAATGAACTACACTAACCACCTCAAAAAAGTCCAGCTTTACTCCATAGCATATCACCTACTCTGAGGTGATCTCTGCCTAACATATAAAGCTATGTTAAACCCAGAGCTGTTGGACATGCTACACCTAAAGAAATCCCAATCCCTCTGAGCTACACGCTCTAGATACCTAAACCTTGTCACCACAATAAACAGGACATGCTGGAGGGGTAGATTCCTGTCCCAGATACTTGCCATACTCTGGAACAGGCTACTCATCTATGTCAAACAATGTTCTTCATTAGCACTCTTCAAGAAAAATCTTGATGAGTGGATGGGAAATAGGAAATACACCCTGGGGATCACTTCTGTGTCTCTTCTTAACAGTGGTACAGGAAAATAACTTTCTTGGGTGGCGTAAGCCAGGGAATCTTGTTGGCTAGGCTTAC
Source organism: Protopterus annectens (assembly GCF_019279795.1). NCBI lineage: Eukaryota > Metazoa > Chordata > Ceratodontiformes > Protopteridae > Protopterus > Protopterus annectens. Next base: position 88,001,808 of record NC_056726.1, on the reverse strand, counting down.
ATAGACCCTTAGGCCGATAGCCTAGTACCTACCTATGAACCTATGAACCTATGACAGTGCCTTTTTAGGTGGTGTTCCATTTCAAATTACTACCATAACAGCTATAAATAAATGCAATCTGAGGGTCATGCTGCTCAACAGTAGACATCTAAATTTCAAGATGCAGTCACTCAAAGCATTCCTCAAAATGGAGATCATTGACATTTGTGCTGTAACAGAGACTTGGTTTACAGCAGAAGACAGCACCCCTGCACTACCAGCTTATAACTCATTCCACACCTATCAGCCCCAAAACATGGACCACAGCTCCAAAGGAGGTGGTGTCTCCATATTCACAAAGGATATGTACACCTCCAGATTTGTATCCCAGCATAGTGCATCTGAGATACTTCAGGTACAACTGACATTGAGTAATAGTGGAATCCAGGTCATAGCCTGCGGGTCCCCCTACATGTTCCTAGACTCTCAATCCAGATTCCTCAACACCCTGGAATCTTTCAAGGTCCAACCCAACACTCTCATACTAGGAGCCTTCAACTACCCCTCCATCAACTGGGAAATATACTCAAGCACAAATACACTGGCCCAATGCTTCCTAGAATTCATCAATTCCAATGCCCTGGACCAGCTCATTCTGACCCCCAGTAGATGAAGCAACATCCTTGACCTGTGTTGATTACTAACATATGGGACCGTTGCTTGACAACAGTAGTCAATCCCTACCTGGTCAGATCCAACCATAAAGTAATCACCATGGAAATCTAGATCTCACCCACACCCCCCTGCAAAGGTAACCACCTTGAAAAACTTTTCCAAAGCTAACTTTGGACTCCTAAAAACAGGTGGCTAACTTCACAGCACCCATGCCAATAGAAAATACCTGCATGACTGCTGAATCAAACACAAATGCACTGTACAAACATATACATAAATGCATGGAACTAGCCATACCCAACAGAACCATAACACTCTCCTTCAAACAATTGAGGTCAATCTGGTGGTCTCCTGCCATTAATAACCTGTACAACAGAAGGAAGACACTGTTGCAGAAAAAGATGGAATCCCAAGAGTGGTAAAACTCCCTTATTAGTCTCAACAACAACTTGAGATCCCTCATGAAATCACCTAAAGCCAGCTATGATGATAGAATTGCAGCAGACACTGACAACAATCACAACGCCTTTGATAGTTATATCAAGAACCTCCACAGCAATACCCAGAAGTGCTCTGAGTTACTGCACAATGCTACCTCCTATACTGAGACAACAGATATTGCCAATAATCTTGCCAACACATTCAGTGCCAGCTTCACCCCTGTCTCCCCCTAAGGGAACAATCAGAATGCCAGAAGAATGCCAGGCAACCGGGATTAGTGCAGCCCAGGTTAAACCTGCATTGTCCATGGTCAAGAATACAGCTTCCATGGGACCCATAAATATCACTAGCTGTGTTCTACATGAACTACAAAGATACCTGACACCACATCTGTGTGCCCTGTTCAGTCACAGCCTCACCTAAGGCTTTGTCCCTCCCAAATGCTGCACTGCTACAGTCATCCCTCTCCATAAAGGGGTAGTGACTACAGACCTTGGAAATTATCAGCCCATTAGCCTGATGAGTCTGATATGTACAGCTATGGAGCACATTATCAGGGACCTGATCAACAAAGATATAGGTAATTGCCTAACTCTGGAACCCACACAGTTTGGATTTGTGAAAGGGAGATCATGCCTGCTCAACCTGGTTGACTTCTTTGAGTCAGTCACCAGGGCTGTGTATGATGGTAAGGCACTGCATACAGTCTACACCAATCTGGCCAAGGCTTTTGATACCATTCCTCAGTTAGGAATTATTGATGAAACCACCAAAATAGGCATCAACCCCTATATCACTAGGTGGGTTGCAAATAGTGTGAAAGTAGTGAGCTCCAAGTCAGACTGCCAATCAGTCATGACTGGAGTCCCATAGGGATTACTCTTGGGTACTCTCCTCTTCACCATCTACTTCTCAGGAGTCCAGGCCAACGCAAAGGAACTCTGGTTGACCAAGTTCACAGACAACTGAAAGCTGGGAGCCGCCATTAACTGCACAAGTGATGAAGACATCCTACAGAAAGGCCTCACTGAGACCACTGACTGGTGTGGAACCCATGGCCTGAAGCTTAGCACCACAAAATGCATCATCAGCCCCTTTGGTAAAAACTCAGTTCCCACTAAGTACCACATTGATGGGAGCCCACTGAACACTGTAGTTGTTATAAGAAATCTGGGGACACAGGTTGACACCAACCTTTCCTTCAACCACCCCATTGCCAATGTGGTCAGGAAGTCCTTCTACGTGGCACATGTTATTACCAAGGTTTTAATCCAGAAGGAAAGAGGTCATCGTCTCTGTGTGCTCTTCCCTCATTAGACTAATCATCAAGTTTGTTTGTTTGTCTTTTTGGCTTTTCCCGGTTAGGGTTTGCTACAGTGGAACTCCAGTCCGCTAATGATTGGCAGTAGATTTTTTTTATAGTGCCGAGTTGCCAGCCCAACGCCCAACCTTCAGCGAAGGCATGCCCATTCACTCATGTCTTTTGGAGGCCATTCAACTGCAGGGAGGACATGCAGACTCCACAGAGAAGGCACTCCAGCTGAGAATCGAACTGGAGAACCTCTTGCTGTGAGGCAACAACTCTACTACTGTACCACCGTGGCTTCAGACCAGTCATCAAGTATAATGGCCCATTTGGCATGTACCTCACTAGACACTTGCAATAGATGGAGAGGCCACAGAAGCACCTCACAAAGAGGATCCTAGGCATTAAACACATGTTCTACACAGACATACTTAAAAGACTCCGGGTATTCTCTGTCTATAACCTCCTTAGAGCTGATCTCTGCTTCACTTAATGTCTGACCCAGCTCTTTTAGAAATGCTACATCTAAAGACATCTCAGTCTCTCCACACCACATACTGCAGAGACCTCGACCTCATTATCACAATCAACACATCATGCTGGAGGGACAGGTTCCTCACTCAGAGACTGCACATGCCCTGGAATAGAATTCCCATACATGTCTACTTGATAGAGGCACTGGGAACTAACATCAGCTGGCACAATGCCAGGGCACTTCTATGGGCTAGGTTTGTAAAGGCTCCAGGATCAATAGCCTAGTACACACCTATGAGCCTATAAGGGGAATGATATCCGCATGACTGATAAATTAGACCAGTGGGTGAGAAACTTATCAAAATACTTCTTCTTACAAACATGCATACTTACACACCCACCCATGCATTTGTCAGATGTGAGAATAGAACCCCTGCCTATCTGCACATTTGCTGGATTAGAGGATAGAACCGCTGCCTATCTAGTTATTTGTACTACAATGTTACACAGTTATCACATGCACTACAGAGCTTATTGGTCTGACAACTGGCCAAAGGTTCTGATGAGTGAAATGACATCAGCAGGACTGATAAAGTAGGGAAGTGGGTGGGAAACTTATCAAAATACTTTTTCCTACAAACATACAAACCCACACACACACTTGCCAGATCTCAGAATAGAACCCCTGCTTATCTGCACATTTGCTAGATTGGAGGATAGAACCCCTGCCTATCTATTTATTTGAATTACAGTGTTGCACAGTTACCGCACATGCTACAGAGTTTACTGGGTTGACAACTGGCCAAAGGTGCTAATAAGGGGAATGACATCAGCAGGAGTGATAAAGTAGGGCAGTGGGTGGGAGACTTATAAAAATATTCTTCTTACAAACATACCCAGGCACTCATTTGCCAGATCTGATACTAGAACTCCTGTCTAGCTAGTGATTTATACTATAATGTTACACAGGTATCATACATGCTACAGAGCTTACTGAGCTGATAATTGGCCAAAGGTGCTGATAAGGGGAATGACATCAGCAGGACTGTTAAAGTGGGACACTGGGAAGTGTTGTGGATGGGAATGGCCCAAACTGTTTCACCTACAAACAAACACACACACGCACACACACACACACACACACACACACACACACACACACACACACACACACACACACACACACACGCACACACACACACACACACAAACACACTCACACGCACACACACACACACACACACACACACACACACACACACACACACACACACACACACACACACACACACACACACACACACAGACACAAACACACAGCTGCCAGTTTTGAGATTAGACCCCCCCATTTATCTAGTTATTTATACTACAGTGTTACACAGTTATTGCATGTGTTACAGCTCTTACAGGGGTGGTCAGTGTCCAATGGTACTTTTAAGGTAAATGACAGCAGCAGATCTTGTGAAGTAGGGCAATGTGAAGTGTACTGAGTGGGAAGAGTCTCCTAATACTTAGACCTATGGACACACACACACACACACACACACACACACACACACACACACACACACACACACACACACACACACACACACACACACACACACACACACAGGTGATGTGATATTATAAAGCCAACCTCAGTACTGTTACACAATGGGATTCACCTTTTATGCTGGCACATGCAACTGTTTACCACTGGTATGCCACTGTCCATAGCAGGGCATCACTGTATGCTATTCAGGGTATCTGTGCGTGTGACTCACTCTGTCTGTGTCCCCTCTCTCTCCCTCTCTCTCTCTCTCTCTCTCTATCACTGCCTATCTCTCAGTTCCCCACATCTATGTGTGTGTATTCTTGACAAATGTTATCTTTTCTCCATATATATGTGTGTGTGTGTGTGTGTGTGGAGACAGTTGAAGTGTACATAGGTGTCTGTATGCACAGACATATATACACAAGACAGTCATATATTCCGATGTGGGTTCCAACATGTCGTGTGATTCTCTAAGTGTAGAAGCATGCCTGGTGTGACCTTCAGTAGTTAGAGTAGGAATCTATTCCAGAGATAGGTGTACTCTAGCCAGTATTTTGTGTGCTACAGCCATACCTCTCAGAAGGACTTTCCTCAGGGTACTTGTTTTGTTTGCAGACAACCTCTGGCATATATGTAGTCTGACACTGTAATGTATTGTGTCATTACCTAGTGCCAGACATCCTCAGATCTTCACAGTCATTTACCAGATGAATACTAGTTGTATGATGCATAAACCAATATTATGAGGGCAGCTATGTACATTCTTGCCTAGCAAGGCCATTTGTGAGGTGTGGCTACATCCAGTTTAGTAATGACATGGCTGTGTAAACAGTCCAGTAAGCTGGTGATATACTGGCTGGGGAATTCCTGCTTGTGTGGTATCTTTCTAACCTGAGATGTCATATCCTTGTGTGGGCATATCTCTTACCTGTGCATTTTTTGGCAGCTTGTCCAGGTGTTTGGCTAGAGGTTTCATCCTTTCTACATAAACTTGTGTTTTTATGGCAAGTTAATTACATATAATTGAAGAGTAATATTACAAAATAATGACAGACATTACTGTTTCAGACTACATTACCTTCAGACAATTCCTGCTACTGCAAACCCCTCACCCTACCAACTTTCTCAGTATGTAAGGGTGATATTTACAACATGTGCCTATCATTGTGCCTTTGTTCCACTTTTATTTCTGCCCTTGTCCAGACATCTTGCTGTCAGACGTTGGGAGTTATGGGTGTGGGTACAGAGTGCATTCAGCTGTGCAGGCATGTCGATTATATGTAAAAGTAAACATAATAAAAAAGGATTATTGAGAATGACCACTGGCAACAGTACCAAAAAGTACTTATATTCACAAAAACCTTGACACCTCAGCTACACATCCTTCAAGATGTCACTAATATGTGTAGTATATTCCACACAGCACTGTGACTTCCAGGTATGTCAGTGGCAGAGCAGTGGGTGTCACTGACATGCATAACAGTTGGCACTGCAGTTATCTGCACATGGCCCTGTCAAAGACAGCACTGTACCCAGGGCACTACAAGACGACTGCCAGGAGAACATGCTGGCCAGATCCAGACAGTATTAACCACACATACACATAGCTGATTGACCCCTGCATATTGTGGACAGGCAATATGTTTTCATGCGTATTGGTAAAGCCCTACCAATGTGTGTTATGCTGCTATTTTCCTGCAAACATACATGTTACTGCATTTGTGTGGGTATATGGGGGGCACACCTGTCAAGTGTGCACATTTGCACAGACTGTTCTGATATTTTCTTTACATTTTGGTTCCATTTACCATATTATTGTGCCCTGTCTTGGGGACTAAAGGCATATCAATAAAGAGCACAGGTCAGATTGTACTGGCATATATTTGAGTTTCAGACTTCTTACCCTTCATAGCCTTGCTGCAACTGTGGATCCTGCTGTACTATCACTGTGTGAGTCTGTAGGAGGTAATTCAACATTGCTGACATTTGTGCTGCCTTTACCAGCCATTTCTCTGTGGTTTTATACAGCTGACTTGCTGTGTGGGTGTTTGGGGTGGTTATGGGACCCCCACACTGACATTCATGCCTGTGACCCATGACCCCCCCAGTTAGTTGTCCACACACATATACTGCAGTGGGATTTGCCACCTTGGGTACTACTGCATAGTGTATGGAGGCCAGTTTTGGCCAGACATTTCCTGGTGCCCACATAGCTGTCAGTTGGGTGCTGCTATCCCATTAGGCCACCCATTCCCCTGCATGCATGTTGCATTACCATAGATATGCTAGCAAATCATATTAATCCATTCATTTATTGTTAAGAAGATTGACTTACCTTGTGCTTGTGGCAGTTGTGTGGATGGTGCTTGATGGCTGCCTATGTCAGCTCTACGCAGTACACTGCCTATACATGGTAAGTTACAGGTAATGTGATGCATTTGTGTCATCCATTTTACTGTGTATGTGAGTCAGAAAGAGCTGTCAGTCTCTGAGGCCCCTACAGTGTCAGTGTGTGTGCTATACATTGCCTCTTTGCCAAAGCCTGAGCATACTGGACATGCCTCCATCTGCCTACAGAAGTAGGCTCAGGGGACTTCTCCTCTGAGTTCCTCTGTGCCTGTGAGGACCTTGGCAATGGTAGTGAGCTGCATGGCCCTTCCCCATACTGTTCCTGCTGCAGCTATTTCCACAGGATCATATTGTGTAGCATGGCACATACTATGAACATGTGTGCACATGTGGCTGTACAGTATTGTGAGGCTCCACCAGATATGTCAAGGCAGCGGAACCGTTACTTGAGCATCCCAAACACATGCTCTATAATGATCCTGGTTTGTGCGTGTGCCTCATTATGGCATTCTTGTGTGGGTGTATGTGCATTTCTGATGGGTGTCATCATCCATGGCTCCAGTGTATAACCAGCATCCCCCACCAGATGACCATACACAATGCCCCCACTGCAAATGCCTGTACAGCTGTGTTGAATGTCAGATGTGAAAGTTGTGACCACTTCCAGGGCTGCTAGCATACACATTCATGATAATGTCCTGGGCATTGCACACAACCTGGAAGTTGATGGAGGGGAATCCCTTGCAGTTTATGTAGACCATACCCTGTTCACTGGGTGGTGCTTTGATGTGGATGTGCGTGCAGTCTATGGCACCTAGTACCTCCAGGTATTCTGCTACATGGTGGAAGAAACGCATATTGCTGGTTCTCTCTTCACAGGTGTTGGAGAAGTAAATGTGCTCACTGACATGTGGTACCATGGCATCCAGGAACTGGTGGAGTACCCTGGATGCAGATGCCCATGAGACCCCCATGATGTCCCCAGTAGGTCTTTGGAAAGTATCTGTAACTAGAATTCTTAAGGCTACACATACCTTGGTATCCACTGGGATGGGTTCCCCTCTGTTGGTTCTAGGTCTGAGTTGAGACCAGCACAGCTTGGTGATTTGCTGAAGTATGTCTCTGTCCACCCCATCGCTCTCTACTATCTCCAGATCATGTAGCCCCTGGTAAGTTATGCTGGGTGTGAACACTCTTCTTCTCCTCCTTGGTCTATGGCGGTTGTCAGCATTATCCTCTCTCTGCCCTCAGCCTCTAGCACATACAGTTGGATCAAAGCAATGGCAGCCCCAAACATTTTTCCAGTTAAAATTTCTGTGCATGTGTACACCAATGGTGCAGAATTTGTGAGGAAAACCATACTGTAAGGTGTTTCCATAGTGTATACTGTTGTGCTGCACATGCTGCCTGTATGATTGGCTGACTATGATGCAGTCCACCTGTCAGCTATGTTATTTGTCCTTAATTGCTTTAATTCTGCTATTTTCTTTTTTTTCCCTTCCCATTTCTTCCTTTTTTAAGCCTTGAGGCACAGAGTGCAAACCCGGTGCCCAAATGTAAACAGCCCTGCTATTTCTGTTTTTTTTTTGTTTTTGTTTTAGACCCAGTGCGCATCATGCAAACCCATTTAACTAATGTAAACAGGAAGAAATGGCCCTCCCCTAGGTGTGAACATGCTCCTCATTTCATGGAATAAGTCAATACAGCCTTAGACACACCTCCTTGCTTATCTGTGCTTAGCTAAGCTTATCTGTGAACCATAGAGCTCCAATGTGCTTACAACATGCCTGAAACACCCCCGTTTCATGGCTGTTGCTCCTCCTAGTTACACTATCATGCTAGGCACCTACACGGTTAGGTGCAGTTTGGGACTTAGAAGATTTTTCTGATTCAGTAAATTTTCCCTCATCTGCCTTAGTCTATAGTGACTGCACTAACACAGAGCCTTTAACCCTTGACAACCACTGTTCCCTGGTATTGTTTTGCTTCTGCATGCCATAGACTATAATGGCAAAATGCAAATTTCCCCTAAAATTGAGTTTTCTCATTTTTTTTTTTTCGGCACAATCCTGCTTGCACTCCACTGCCCTATGCTTAAACGGTCGAGATCACCCCCCAAAAAATAACTTTGATTTTAATAAAAAATAATCAGTTTTCCATGCCAATGGCCATATATTTGGCCATTGGCATGCCTAAACACTGTAATACATACTTTTTTGTAAGCTGTCATGTCTCTGCTTTGCTATTTGCGAAATGTATTAGATTAGTAACCAAATACATTTCTGCAAAAAACACTGTTCTTGCACAGATACCTGGCTGCTTGGTGAATCGCTAATTCAATTCATTTGCATGGTATTCACTAGCAAATGAGTTAATTGACATTTTGCAGCTGTATCCATGCAGGAATAGTGTAGGCACTCTCATGCACGTCAGATCAGCTATTTGCTGGATCACTCGACATCCATATTCCGTACAGGAATGGCTACACTGTTCCTGCACAGACTTTTCAGCTTCATGAATCCCAGGGAATACGATTGCACACTTTTCATAATGTACAGATAATGTATACAGTAGTAGTAGTCTAGAAATTAACTAATATTTGTTCATCTTTTAAATGTGAGTTAAATCTCACCCAGTACAACATTATGTATGGAAGCCCCAACAAACCATGCCTACTTTACCTGCATAACAATTGATCATTATATTGTACACAAGAATTAAAATTACAAAGAGGCAGTATGTGCTATATATATTTGCTAAGATTTGACATATGTTGGAAAGACATATTAAAATATAAAGAAACGAGTCTCAAAATTACAATGTTTATGTAAGGATTATTAGATAGTGATACCAGACCAGCATATTATTAAGAAGACCGTTATTGTACATAGCCTGTAATGCAAAGCACTCTCTGTAATATATGCATCTCCCTATCAAATGAGCTACACTGGTTCAGATGAAGTAGCTTTATATAGTATGAAAGGATCTTTCAGGACAACCTGAAAAGGTCAAGCATGAAAGGGAATGTCTCACTTTCATTGGGGAACTTCAGTGCAAGAATTACTCAAGAAAAATAATATGCTATACAGCAGATTACATTTGGTGGCCATATTAGAAAAGTCATTAGAATTTAAAAGTATTTAAAAAATTACTCTCAGTGCAATTGCTTTGAGAGAAATGCTTCCACAAACGGCACTGGTCAATAAGCTAAAGTCTGTCAGTAACTATACATCAGTACATGTGGTTTGCTGATTCTTTCATTTGCATCACTCTAGTATTATATCACAAGAGATTAGTTCATATTCTATTGTATATTATGGAAATTGTAAAATATAATGAAAAGCATTGCACTGCATGTTCAGTAATACAGCACATTATGAATTATAACAGTGTATTTCTCTTATTTAAGATTTGCACAGCCATTTAGCAAGACGTTTTATGTTCTCAGCAGCTATGTCTACCTGTGCAAAATGTAGCTATTGAGCTGTATCACAGAAGACAAGAGAATAACATGCTGATCTGAGTTCTTTATGGAAGCACTGAACTGCTTCATAATATGTATAGTCCCATTTAAAAACAGATGACTGTAAAATGTGGATTTTATTATAATGCAAATGTAGGAGGTCTGACAATAAGACCAGAAAAATAAATCAAAATATAGAGCATAATGATCATTGCCACTAACGTGAAGGCAATGTGTGCACTAGGCAGACAGAGTCATAATAGGCTCTTTCCAATTACAATACCTTCTGTAGAAAGATTAATTTATAGCCAGGCACAGCATGCAGTATAAAGTCTACAAAAGTATGGAGAATTATTCAGTTGTAGTATGATTTACTGAACTGGACAGTTGATTCTGGCCTAGCTAAAAGCCTCTGTCTCTGGTTAGTTGTGGGCTAAAACAGTATTTCTTAAATCCGGGGAAATGCAGGTCCAGCTGAAACCAACCACTGCTTCTCAAATAATAAGATCAGTCTCTCTCTGGAGAACCACTTTCCCGTTTAGGAGAGGCACACATGTTTAAAATATTGTGCGCATGAACAGGAAATCTGTATTGCTTTACTGTGGGGTCAGGATAAGCAAGGATGTATAAAAATTAATGAATAGGCAAATCATTAGGACAATAATGTATTAAACCATATACTAGTTATTTTAAATGCGTATGCATGTATGAGTGTGTCTGTATGGCACTCTCCTTCTGCAAAAAGTACCACAAGCTTTGCTCCTTTTGTATGGGAATGCCCAAATTACATCCTTTCCTTCTTGCAGAGACTCATGATCCCTCTATAACAGGAATGCAGTCTCCTATTTGTCTTTTTGAAAACAGGGACCACCAAATTGCTTTGCCAGTCCTGAGGTACTGTATTCATGTTTTCTGCAATACTGAAAAGATATATTATCCATGGCACTTATCTCTGTCTGAAGATTTTAGCATCATCAGCTGGATGTATAGCAGAGCTGTTTAATCACCACAGTGACCTCATCTACAGAAAAGGATCAAGCCCCTCTATTTATGTTTTGACAATGTCCCCTTAGTTAGCATATGCCCATCTGATTCAGTTCCTCAGAGTGTTCCTTCCACTTCCAGTGTCCCACTCTGACACAGCCTTTGTTTGTCAAGAGTAGCTATGGCAAGGCTTCCCCTAAGGTGATTGAAGGTATGCCAGAACATGTGAATATGTTTGAGACTATCTAAAATTAATGGATTTCATTAATTATGCTTTCATAGAGTTTTATAAAATAATAGCAAATAAAAAAGAAATAAAGAAAGAATAATAAACACCAGTTACTTGTATTTACATGCACAGTTGAAATTAGATTTGAGCATAACTAACAGGGTTGAACTTGGGACACTTTTGTCGCAAAAAAGAGGAATGCTCCATTCTTCTTCTTCTTTCGGCTGCTCCCATTAGGGGTCACCGCAGCAGATCAACTGTTTCCATTTCCTCCTGTCCTCTGCATCTTGCTCTGTCACACCAACCACCTGCATATCCTCTCTCACCACATCCATAAACCTTATCTTAGGCCTCCTTCTTTTCCTGTTACCTGGCAGCTTCATCCTTAGCATCTTTTTCCCAATATACTCTGCATCCCTCCTCAGCACATCTCCAAACCAATGTAATCTTGCCTCTCTGTCTTTGTCTCCAAACCTTCCAACCTGGGCTGACCCTCTAATATACTTATTCAAATGCTCCATTGGATATGTGAATATTCAAATCTGGAGAGTAGAACAGAATACCATAATCCTCAAAATAGAAGAAAAAATAGGAGGGACTGGAAAATCAAAACAGAATCAAAAGTGTCAGGACTAGGAGAAGCTAAAAATATATAGTTTAGCACAAACGCAGTGAGAATGACAGCCAAAAGGATCATAAACAAATAAATCTTACAGGTATGCATCCCACAGGCATGCCAAGATCCGCAAACCGTCATTTTGTTTTACTTGTGGGCCTATAGCACATACCAGATAATGGCAATATATCATCAAAAAAATGTATGGTTTAGAACATTTGGATAATGCAAATGAATGAGACTCTGACTAGCTATACTTTGAAAACTTTAGACAAGTGGAGGACAGCATAACTTTTATTACCAATATTTAAAAAAATGCAGGGGTTTAAAATGATTTATATAGAATTATCCTTGTTTGGACACTCTGATTGGTTTCTTAAAAGAATAGAAAGATTGAAAAAGGAAAAACATAACAAATAAGGAACCACAGGAGGAAATCATCAAGAAGGTTGTGCTCAATGAGATGGGAGAGGTGGGGCATAATATATTTGGTGAGGGATAGAGCCCCTCCCCCTTTTTTCAATTTTTGTATATAAGAAAGCAGTGTGTGTGTGGGAAGTGGGTAGACAAAAAACAACATTTGTTAAGTGACATTTCTTTTTGAAAATGGTGCCTTCAGTGAATCTGGCCAATCTCCTCTGTTGTTGACTGGTGTTATACTGGTTATACCATGGTTGTTTACCCATTACTTACTTTTTTCCTTAATATTTCTGGTATGACTACTAGTACTGCATTACAAGGCATTGCAGCTATTGTTGTACTTGTTTAGTATCAGTTTATTTCTTTAAATATTCATTCATATCACAATTGTCATTCTGTGCCAATATTATCTTTGATGCAAGTTGAAATAGTAGGAGGGCATCTACTTCAAATTGCTACACTTTTATAGGTGTGCACAACTTGTCCATTTGGAGGAGCACTATTGTCTGGGATTTTAACACACACTTTGAGTATAGGTTCTACTTTTAAGTATTATGGCTTGTATACCTAACTTGCAGTTTTAAATAACACACTGTGGATTCTCATCAGGCAGAGGCAGAAGCTGTACACACACATAAAATGTAACAATTGAAAGGAACTTTTCACTTCCTTTCAATTCAGCCTTCATAGGTTCATAGGTTCATAGGTTTATACTAGGCTATCTGCCCTAAGGCATTTATAAGCCTAGCCCAAATTTTTGTGGCTTACGCCACCCCTTATATGAAAAAATACTGTGCCCATTAGTTTGTTGTGCCTCTGTCCAGCAGTGACACAGAGATGATTCCCGGGGTAAACCTACGATCTCCCATCCACAGGTCTAGATTTCTCTTGAACAGAGTCAGCGAGGTGCTCTGCCTCACATGGACCGGGATTTTATTCCACAGCATAGGGAGTCTCTGAGTGATAAATCTATCCCTCCAGCACGTCCTATTTATATCCGTGCTAAGGTTTAAGTCGCTTGCTCTAGTGGTTTTGGTGGATTTGGATTTTTTGAGGTGGAGCATGTCCATTAATTCCGGGTTGGACATGGCCTTGTATGTCAGGCACATGTCACCTCTGAGTAGACGGTATGCGACTGAATAGAGCTGGAGTTTCTTCAATCTGGCAGCATATGACAGATTTTGGAGTCCCTTTATCCTTTTGGTGAGGAACTTTTGGGGTCTCTCCAATTGCTGCAGATGTCGGGTGAGATACATCCCGAATGGGGCATTGTACTCGATCATTGGTCTGATAAGTGAAGAGTACAGGGGAACAATGACCTCACTAGATCTGGATGTGAATCCCTTCATGATCAGGTGGGCAATGTAGAAGGTCTTTCTAACCACTTTAGCAATGTAAGTGTCAAAAGAAAGGCCACTGTCAACCTGGGTCCCCAGGTCCCTGATAACCTCTTCTGTGCTTAGTGGATTGCCACCTATATGGTAGCTTGGGGTTACCTTGTTTTTCCCGAAGGGTATGACTATACATTTTTGGCGTTTAACTTCAGGCCATGGCTCTGGCACCAGCTATCTGTTTCCGTGAGTCCCTTCTGAAGGATATCCGTGTCCGATGCACTTTCCACTATGGCACCCAGTTTGCAGTCGTCTGCAAACTTTGTCAGCCAAAGTCCTCCCATGCTGGCCTGTACTTCTGAGAAGTAAATGCCAAACAATAGGGGGCCAAGGACCGAGCCCTGTGGGACACCACTTGTGACAGGCTTGGAGTCTGACACAGCGCCAGCAACTCTAACCCTGTGGGTTCTGTCCTTAAGCCAGTTTGCAACCCATCTTGTGACATATGGGTTTACATTTAAGCTGGTAAGTTTTTCTGCAATACCCGAGTGGGGTATTGTGTCGAAAGCCTTTGCAAGGTCAAGGTAGGCTGTATGGACTGCCTTTCCCTCATCAATGGCCTTGGTGACTGTTTCGAAGAAGTCGACCAAGTTCAAAAGGCATGATCTTCCCTTGACAAAGCCAAACTGGGTCGGGTCCAATGTCTGCAAGTCCCCTATATCTTTGTTTATGAGCTCCATTATGATCCTCTCCATAGCTTTGCAGACTAGACTTGTTAAGCTTATGGGGCAGTAATTACCAGGGTCCGTAGAGGCGCCGCCTTTGCGGAGTGGGACCACAGTTGCCGTACGCCACTCCTTGGGCACGTATCCTGTGGTAAGGCTGAGATTAAACAGCTGCCTTATGTGCAGGGTTAATTCCTCATTTAGCTTGTGTAGCACACAGCCGGGGACACCATCCGGTCCCATTGATGCTGTGTTTTAGCTTTAGAGAGAGCAGCTTTCACCTGCGCATTTGAGATGTCCGGGAGGCTACACTCAGCTGGGATAGTTATCTCTCCTTTAGGGGGGGAGAGGGGGGTGAAGTTTGCACTGAACCTGTCTGCCAGTATTTTGGCAATGTCTGTGGGTTCAGTGATTTTTGTATCATTTTGGACTAATTCTGAGCATATCTGGGAGTTTCCACCCAGGTTCCTAACATAGCTGAAAAAGGCCTTATGATTGTCCTTTGAATCCATGGCAATTTTTCTCTCAAAATTGGCCTTAGTTGATTTTATGAGTGCTCGTAATTTTTTTACTAATAATGATCAGGGGTGACTTCCCTTTTATGGATTTTGTTCTATCATGTAATAGCTTTCTCCTCTTATTGTAAAGTTTGTTAATGGCTGGGGTCCACCAGACTGGACGTTTGCCCTTTGTGGAAAGAGTCTTGGTTTTATTTGGGATTGCCTGATCCATGCAGTCCTGGAGGTGTTCATAGAAGGCATTTGTAAGGGCTTCCGCAGCTTGGGTTGTGGTTTCTTCTGGCTCAGGGGCCTTGAAGGATACCACACCAGTCTTGAGTAGTGTGAAGTTTGCTTTAGAGAAGTTCTTCACTATGGTCTTTTGTTTGGGGTGGGGGCAGGATGTGGATTTCCAGTGAGATTAGTTTATGATCAGATCTCACCAATGAGGGATATACTTCCGGTGTGGAGCATTTTGTCCCCATGTTTGTGACAATGAGATCTAGTATATTTTCTCCTCTCGTGGGAACAGTGACTAGCTGTTCCATGGCATTTGAATTTATGAACTCCAGGAACCGTTGGGCTAGAAAGTTAGGGCTTGTGTAATGTTCCCAGTCTATATTCGGGTAGTTGAAGTCACCCAATATGATGGTGTTTGGAGATACATTTATACCCTCCAGTGTCTTCAGGAAGGCTGTGTGGGGTTCCTGAGTTTGAGAGGGTGGCCTGTAGCATGCTACAATTTGTAGAGCAGTTTTGCCTATGGTTAGTTGCACCTGGATGGTTTCCGAAGCTTTGCGTTGCCACCAACCTGGAGGTGTGGGTATCCTTTATGAATATGGATACACCCCCTCCTTTTGTGGTGTGGTCCGGGTTTTGGGGCCGGAACGCATGATATGAGGTAAAACCTAATAGTGCCGGGGTGCTCTCAGGAGCCTTGAACCAGGTTTCAGTTACAGCACAGACATCGATGTTCTCCATACTGAGAAGGGCCTCGAGTGCGTGCATTTTGAGATTTAGACTTCTGGCATTGAGCAGCATTACCCTCAGTTTCTTCCCATTTTTGTTTTCTAGGGTGGTAGGTTTAGAATTTGAGCCTTGCCTAAAAAGGCACTATGGGGTGGCAAGAGCCTTAGCCAATATCCGGAATCCCAGGGTGACAGGTGCAAGCCGTCCCTTGCGAAGCAGCGTGGCTTGTCAAGCATGTCATCCCAGGCAGACAGACACTGGATCCCCTTTGAATGACACCAGACATTAAGCCAATTGTTAAAGCTGATCATCTTTTCTCTATATTGTGGCATCATTCTTGGTGAAGGAAGGATACTGCTCAGGGTTAGGGTCATACCTGCCTGGGCTACATAATCAGAGAGCTCCTCTATGTCTCTTTTCATGTAGTCCAGGGAGGTACGTCTCAGGTCGTTCACACCAGCATGGACAATGACTGTGTCATATTTGTACTTGCCGTGGAGTGACCCGAGTGCTTGTGTTATGTGGCGGATTCTAGCGCCCGATAGGCAGCTTACTGTGACCCTCTCCTTGTTCAGCCTGGTGAGTGGGATGTCAGTGTGTCTGACTATGGAGTCACCTATGACAAGTATGTTTGATGTTGTATTTGGCCTTAAGGGCTGTGACTGCTTTGCACACTGCTTTTGTGGTTTATGTGTTGCTTGTGGGGTGTCTTGAGGTAGCAGTTGTTTGGGTGTCTGCTTTGGAGGCCTTTGCTGTTTAGGTAAATTTTTACTCAGAGCCTCTGAGTATGTCTTTGTGTGTTTATGTGTTTGATTCAGTGGAGTGGTAGCATTATGTGAGGCTGGTTTTGTGGTGTGTGTAGTTGCCTTCTCCTCCTGTCTGGTCTTGCCAGTCCTGAGTTGAGAGAGCTCAGCCTCCAGTTTGGCTAAATAGCTGCATCTCTCGCAAGTATTTGTGTTATGTGGGAGGAGGAGAGGGTTGTCTGTGTACATGAGGCAGTTATAACATTGCCTCAAGATTCCCAGATTCACCAGCTGGACCGGAGAGGAGATTGACAACTGACTTTTGGACATGCTAGAATAATATTGGGAAATCCTTAATTGAAAACAAGGGCCAGTGGGGAGTGAGGGTGTAGTGCTTTTAATTTTTAGTGCTGACTTATATAATTGCTTTAGTGAGCAAGTGCCAGGTAACTTGAGTGCAATGTGTTACAAGTAACTAAATGCAAAAACGACAAACAGTAACTTTCTTTCAAGTGAAACAAGGAAATAAGTACAGTAAGCAATGCAGATATCACTAGTGATCCACAGAAGCGCTGAGAAGTTGCGTATTAGGTGGAATTAGCTTCCAGGGAAATAACAAGCAAACAAACAACAAGCATATAAACAAAGCTAGATTCAGCAGGCCTGGATCTAGTCTATGCTAGAGCAAACAAGGTGAACCAATTTCAGTAAGATATAGTTCAAATATTCAGGCACTATAAACCTTTAACCAGAAATTCCCAGCTCAGAAGGGCAGAGTCCAGCCTCTTCTCCCACAAGAGTGCAGACCACGAACCTTCTTAATGTAAAATAACTGGCCTGAAGCCCAAGTGCCTAAACCAGAACTAATACACTTGGACACTGCGCTCTCAATCAGCAGTTCCCAACTTAGAAGGATGAAAGCTACCTGTCCTGCCACCACAGTGCTTGCCACAAACCTTCCTAATGTAAAACAACTGGTCTGAAGCCCAAGTGCTTAATCCAAAAGACTTGAATGATAGCTACACTTTAATCAAGTTACAACCAAGCAGTAATAAATACCATTGAATACTTTAGAGAATGTCTGGATTAGTGCTCAAGTTACACAAACAAAGCTAGATCCAGCAGGCCCGAATCCAGTCTATGCCACAGCAAACAAGGCGCACCAACTTCAGTAAGAAACAGTTCAGATATGCATGCACTAAACAAAACATATTTTGCTGTTACATATGGTCACAGTATATATACTTCTTGACAATAATGTGCACTTGTATAATTTTTCTGCTCAATAAGTATATAAGGGGACTGTTTAGAAATGTACATGGAAGTAATGCAACTAGCTGTCTCTCACTAACCTATGTGCTGGTCACACTGCAACCTCCCACTGCCTCCCCCAACTTCCACTCTGGCTAGGGCGTGGCGCCTGACAGAGTTTAGCCACCTTCTTTGCACAGCTAATATTGTCAAAGAAAGACTGTCTTATACTGTTATCATAATAATGCATATTTTCTGGCCTTCACAAACAAAATCCTCCTTTCCAAAATTTGTCTGCATGCAGTTCAGCTACTAACTAAGAAAATGCCTACATAAATGAAATTATGTGGCAATACAACTATTTTTATTTGTTTGTGTATATATAAATGCATTTATATACATGAAAAAATAAGGTGTACTCATGGAGATGTGCATTGGTATTTTACTGACATATATTTATCCATATGTGGATATATTCCTATACTCTTAAATATACATTTAAATTCATGCACAATATTATGCTGTTGCATAAACAATCCATATTTGAATGCAGATGCTAGCTCTGTGCATAGATATGTTTATGCTTTCTTTTGCATTATTATTACTTATAGATACAGATTTGCAATTACACATATTTCTTCTAGCAAATAACTTCAGTTTTGCAACATTATTACAGTTTATTTTTTAAAGCAATGTCCGATATGATTAAAAATAAAAAAAGAAATACTTAACTATAGAACTCTGTCCTTCTCACCAGTGGCATCGCCTGATCTACCCACTCAGCCAGCTGGTCAGGACTGTGCTTTTGTAGGTCATCATACCCGTGTCAGCACTAGGGATCAGAGTGAGTGATCCCTGTCAGGGGTAACTGGTGCTCGCCTGACTCCTGCCAGATGTCTACCTTCTTCCAGTCCAACCCTTTTATACATGCCTTTATCTTATGGATTTATGGAGCCCTAAGAAGGTAGAGCATGGTTTTGATCTCTTTGACAGACCAGCTCAGAGTGTGACTTTGTGCCTTCACAGGTGCTGCCATCATTAGACATGCCAGTACCACAATGACAAAAGCATGAGCAAGGCTGTGTTTCACAGGTTTAGAACCACTCTACCTAGGATATGACCCCTCAACAACATAGGAGACTGGCCAGATTCTCTTAGGGTATGGATAAGAACCTTAATATTTTCAAAAATAAGTGATGTAATCAATACAGTTTTCTGTCTTTAACTGATTTTGTTGGTAACCATTTGAAATGTTGGGCCCACTAGACTAAGTCCTAAAATATGAAGACTGACTGCCCGAAAGATTGGACTTACATATATTATTGGCAAGTTTAGTTTTACCAAAGCATCATTGTCACCTATATGTATTTTTAAAGACATGCCTTCACATTTCATTTATATGGTGGAAAAAGTCATTAATGAAGTAAAAAGTTTTCATCTTTAAATCTAGCTTACACCTGCTACTGCTGCTATGTATTGCTACTACTAACTTTTTGTAATATTACATCTGGCTGTTAATAATGAATAATTCCTCTTGCAGTAAAGCATCAGGATTAATGTTTTGTTGCTTTTGTTTATTTATTATTGCAGAAATAAATCATCTTCTGTGTGTCAGTATTAACCTTTACTAAATATTGAGTGATTTGAGGTGACAAGGTGTGTTACATGCTGGATAGACAGGGATTATGATTCAAGTTTGAACAAATTCACATGTATATAACTCAATTTTGCCTTTTCTAAACTTTGTCATCTTAGAGAATAATTGAGTTTATCTGCACCTTCTCCCAGCCATCTTGGGAAGGTTGGGAACTGCTGCATGCTCTGCTGCTATCCCAAATGTGTTTGCCAGTACCCAAGACCAAGTTAATGACTGCCTGAGGACTGGTTACATGGATAAGTTGGCTTACATGTTCATGTATTTTTGTGATTCATCAAGATAAACATAAAATTACCTAATTTGCATATAAAACATGCAAATGACCATGAACTTATATGAATAAGTTTAACATTGCCATATTACATTACGACTGTTCAAGTTAGGTGACAAATGGCTTAGGAAACCACAGACTTTTAAAGTAATCAATAAATAATAGAAATATTGCAGATTAATATGAATTAGTTCAAAATGATGTTAGATTACTTAGCTACTGTTTATTCTCTGCCCTTAGTGCTACAATGTTCGGGTTTTAGTTTAGAAAAAAAGTTTTTTTTTTTTTTTTTTTTTTTTTTTTAGTTTTAAACTGTGTCAAACTACTTGCTACAATGTAGCAAGCAGCTGCAGTTTAGTCCCTGTTCAATATTCCCTGTTCAGAGTGTTATAGTGTTCAGGGTTTATTTGAAAAAAAAAGATTTTTTTTTTTTTAGTTTTAAACTGTAGCGAACTATTTGCTACAATGTAGAAAGCGCACTAACACACTGAAATGAAATTAACACACTGTGAATGAAACTAGATGGACGACACTCCTCCAGACCTCAGGAACTGCAAAATAAGGTACACCAATCGCAAGAATAAAAGAAAAGGAACTTTTATTCTTTAAGCTTCACATGAGTTTTTCGTCAGTTGAAATATACCAACTTCATCAGAAACACTAAAAAACGGAAACAACGTCACACAGTAACTTCCCCTTTTATATACCCCTTGCTTGTATGAAAGACACTTTGAAATATAACTAAATGCATTCCGGACACATTAATATTCTAAGGGACACCTGAACCAGGTGGGAACATTTAGATACAGTGAATCGAATACATTAAATGGATGGAATACAATGCTAAAAGCAGAATGCTTATTCTAAAAAAGGACTTTTTTTTTAAATCATTAGTAAACAGTATAGTCCGAAGAAAAACCTCAAATATCATTACTAATCAGTATATTAATTTTACGAACCAGCTTCAAGAAGCTTATATATATATATATATATATATATATATATATATATATATATATATATATATATATATATAAACTTATATATATAAAAAAGGAAATATTGCAGTTACGAAAATGAAAAATAAAAATAAGAATAATATAAATCATCACCAAACAAATCTGGTAACAACTACTACATAATACAAAAATACAATGAGTTAAAAGTTTGTAAATACTAAAATAAGTAATGAAAATGAGAATAAAAATATGTATAATGTAAATAAAATATGTATGGTATAAAAATAGTATATGATGAAACATATTGCAGTTTTGACAAACTAACCATACCATTAAAAACATTCACTGGTGTTTAACACCTTAAATGGAACTACCCTGTGAAGTGCCGCTAAAAGAAACACCTCTAAACCTACTGGTTTTTCTAAATGAAAAAACCCACTGAAATTTGGATAGATTATGATTCTAACAATTTTAACAATTTATACAAACCATATACGTAAATGATTCAAACAAGCTGATTAGCAAATTAATCTGCCTTTCGTAAAAATATATATATATAGGAACTCCCACTGAGAAAATCATCTAAACTACGGGTCCTTCTAAATATAAAGACTCTACAGATTGACTGGGGAGATGTTACAAACCATATAGGTCAATGACACAAAACGGGTTGCTTGAGACTAAACCATCCTATACTTGGTGTTATATGAACTGCCAGGGACAACTGAAAGGCAGAATAGTTCAGCTCAGGGTTTTTACCTCATTCACCCCCCAGAGCTCTTTCCTTCATGAACAACCCCCAGGAGCCATTTAATTTAAATCTGTGGCTCAGCCATCCTTTTTCCCTTCAGGAGAATCAAGGTAACAACATTGTGGAGCAAGATATGTCTGACTCAATTGATTTACCTTTTAAATTAAACTTGTTCGACCAAAGTTTAATGAAAGTGAGAAAAATCAAGTTGGAGGTGGCATACTTCAATGGATGTAAACTGGCTAAAGTGGTACCTAAGGGAGTCAGGTCTTGGCAATACCCTATGGGGTTGGTGGATGGTTCAGCTTTCCACACAGATTTAATTAACTTGTTCAACAAACATGGTTTAAAACTGTTGAATTTGATAAGCAGTCACCATCAGCAGGCTGCCAATGTCTTAACTAACAGAATTACTAAACTGGATGAGGAAATCAAAAATGACTTGAACTTCCACCGTTATCAGTTTGATTATGAGCGGTCATTTAACAGTATTGACCAGTTCATAAACAAAATTACAGCTAATAAAATAAAGAAACTCAAAAGGGATATAAAGGCATATAGGGAAAGCACTGCCTACCCAAATCCCCCACCATCCCAAGGCAACTTTGTGGCCTCTAGTGCACGTCATTCTGGTGCAACAAGTTTCACCGATACTGGAGTGGGAACAAGATCTAGTGGCTCCACGAATGTGGATGCAGTCTCCACAGATCCAAGTGAGTCAGTCCGTCATAGTGACTGTCTGGCTTTGCAACACCGATCTACTCCTCCTGTCAAGGTGGTGGAGAATCCAAATTTTCAGAATCCAGCTTCCACTCACTCCTACTACCAGGGTCAGAAGACCAGGAGCAGGTCAAGAAACAGGAGGAATTAGATGTATTTCAGGACGTAGATGACTGGGCCACTACAAATACATATGTTAGTATCACAAATTCCGATTCGGACTTTAGAATTTATAACTTTTCTGACTTCAATTTCACTAGAGATCTTGTAGAGTTGTTAGCCAAGGGCCTTACTTTTGTATCTACTAGGCAGGCAGATTTGGCTAAAACTATCTTGGAGCTAAAGATGTTTGTCAGAAAGTTAAATTTGCAATTCTTGTTGGGTAATTTTTCTAAGGAACCAGGTAATTTTTTTGTCCCTAGTATTTATAACCCATCTTTATATCCTGTGTTGGAAATGTTTGAGCAGATATGTGAAATGGATATCTGCCACTTATTAGGTCATCCTTTCTCGAAACAGGGGTCTAGATTCAACACTAGTAAGGAAGAGAGGGCCCCATTAGATCTATTGTGCAATGCACCGGTCAGAGTAATGCAACCCAATAAAGGAGGGGGACTAGTGGTGATGAACGAGGGGGACTATATCAAGAGAATGGAGGTCATTTTGGTTTCTGAGACATACAAGGAAGTTTCTAGAAATTAGTTGAATATAGGTCTTTCCAGAATTTCCTCCTATTATAATGATATGTTCATCAATAACATAAGAGGCCTTCATTTATATAACTACATATCTACATCAGCGCCAAAAGTTCCAATAATTTTTGGTTCTACCAAAATCCACAACAATCCTGAAGATCCCCCTATGTGTCCTCTGGTTAGTGCCAGAGGTAGTATAACTTACGCAAGTGTGAAGGTAGTGGATTCTGTTTTGAAAAAATACGTGGAGAGTGAACCACAGATATCAAAGGATTCTTGGTCCTTTTTGGCCAGGGTAAATCAAATCCCTTATAGTGTTGATAGTTATTTTTTGACCATAGATGTGAGGGATTTGTATTCTTCCATTCCACATTCAGTGGCATTAGATTGGATCCCAGCTATAATGTGTGCTAATGGAGCACCTAACGAGGAGATCCAATTGGTTAGTGAATTGCTAGATATTATTTTATCTAGTAATTATGTAACTTTTAACAACAAGTACTACCTACAGACAATAGGGGTACCCATGGGATCTCCCTGTGGAGCCAGCGTGGCCAATTTGATTATGGCCTTTTGGGAAAGAGAACATGTATTCACCAACCCTATCTCCCAGGATAAGGTGTTATTGTATACACGATTTTTGGATGATATTTTTATCATCTTGAGAGGGGATGGTGAGTCAGCCAACCTGCTTTTGGATTCCTTTAACTCCTCTACTGAGTTCTTAAAGTTTACTTTCAGTTTGGAGAGGGACAGGATTTCCTAATTAGATGTAGATTTATCGAAAGATAAAATTTCTAATTGTTTTATGGCTAGAATACATCGGAAGAAAACTTTCTCCAATAGCTATTTGCAGTTCAACAGCTGTCATCCCTTTGCTCAGAAAAAATGTATTATAAAGGGTCAACTGCTGAGATCTGAAAGAATGGTGACTAGGGACAGTGACTTCCTAGAAGAATTTAAATTCATGGAAAGACTTTTTTCAAAAGAGGATATCCGGAAGATCTCATCTCAGATCTTATTTTAGAAGTTCAAAATAAGTGAGTGTCAGGCTTTTATGTGCCTATTCTATATTCTTCTAATACATCTGGGGATAATTACATTTCTCACCCAGTGGTTAAGAAACTATACCCTTGTAGCTTTATCTTAACTTATAATGTGGATGTTAAAGGAATTATCTCTATTATTCAAAAAAATTGGAGTTTGATCATGCAGGAAGGGTCATTTAGGGAGAGTAAAGTGGAATACCCCAAGATAATCTTTAGAAGGGGCCAAAACCTCAAAAACATCTTGGAGACTACAGCTAAGTTCTCAGAAGTTAGAGCCGGTATGTTTAAATGCAATATGTGCCGTTATTGTAGGTACATCTATGCGGGGTCGACCTTTGTTATAAGGGACTCTAGATACAGAGTACAGGGTAGATTCAATTGTTCTAGTTCAGGAGTTGTTTACCTCGCTAAGTGTTCCCACTGCCCAGTTTTCTACATCGGTAAAACTGACAGAAAACTACAAGAGCGTATTTATGATCATTTATATGCAATCAGGAAGGGTAAGTTGGAAAACCCTCTAGCTAAGCATAGCAAGGAAAATCCTCTACATTCATTTTCTTTTGTAGCCATTGACCAGGTCCGGTTGGATGGCAGGGGTGGAGCTGATTCACTTATTCTTGAGGGCAGAGAGTTGATTTGGCAACTGAGATTGGATGCCTGTCACCACCCGGGCATCAATGGCAGGTTATCTATAGCATGCATGTTGAAACTCAAGAGTTTAAATAGATAAGCATTGTGCCTTTCAGTTGTCCCTGGCAGTTCATATAACACCAAGTATAGGATGGTTTAGTCTCAAACAACCCGTTTTGTGTCATTGACCTATATGGTTTGTAACATCTCCCCAGTCAATCTGTAGAGTCTTTATATTTAGAAGGACCCGTAGTTTAGATGATTTTCTCAGTGGGAGTTCCTATATATATATTTTTTTTACGAAAGGTAGATTAATTTGCTAATCAGCTTGTTTGAATCATTTACGTATATGGTTTGTATAAATTGTTAAAATTGTTAGAATCATAATCTATCCAACTTTCAGTGGGTTTTTTCATTTAGAAAAACCAGTAGGTTTAGAGGTGTTTCTTTTAGCGGCACTTCACAGGGTAGTTCCATTTAAGGTATTAAACACCTGTGAATGTTTTTAATGGTATGGTTAGTTTGTCAAAACTGCAATATGTTTCATCATATACTGTTTTTATACCATACATATTTTATTTACATTATACATATTTTTATTCTCATTTTCATTACTTATTTTAGTATTTACAAACTTTTAACTCATTGTATTTTTGTATTATGTAGTAGTTGTTACCAGATTTGTTTGGTGATGATTTATATTATTCTTATTTTTATTTTTCATTTTCGTAACTGCAATATTTCCTTTTTTTATATATATACGTTTATATATATATATATATATATATATATATATATATATATATATATATATATATATATATATATAAGCTTCTTGAAGCCGGTTCGTAAAATTAATATACTGATTAGTAATGATATTTGAGGTTTTTCTTCGGACTATACTGTTTATTAATGATTTTTAAAAAAAAGTCCTTTTTTAGAATAAGCATTCTGCTTTTAGCATTGTATTCCATCCATTTAATGTATTCGATTTACTGTATCTAAATGTTCCCACCTGGTTCAGGTGTCCCTTAGAATATTAATGTGTCCAGAATGCATTTAGTTATATTTCAAAGTGTCTTTCATATGGAGAAGCAAGGGGTATATAAAAGGGGAGGTTACTGTGTGACATTTCCATTTTTTAGTGTTTCTGATGAAGTTGGTATATTTCAACTGATGAAAAGCTCATGTGAAGCTTAAAGAATAAAACTTCCTTTTCTTTTATTCTTGCGATTGGTGTACCGTATTTTGCAGTTCCTGAGGTCTGGAGGAGTGTTGTCCATCTAGTTTCATTCACAGTGTGTTTATTTCATTTCAGTGTGTTAGTGCACTTTCTACATTGTAGCAAGTAGTTCGCTACAGTTTAAAACTAAAAAAAAAATATATATTTTTTTCAAATAAACCCTGAACACTATAACACTCTGAACAGGGAATATTGAACAGGGAATAAACTGCAACAGTTGCTTGCTACATTGTAGCAAGTAGTTTGACACAGTTTAAAACTAAAAAGAAAAAAAAAAAACTTTTTTTCTAAACTAAAACCCGAACATTGTAGCACTAAGGGCAGAGAATAAACTGTAGCAACTGCTTGCTACATTTGTACATTTTTAACAGGCAGTTTGCAAAAAAGTAAAAAAAAAAGTGATTAAATAAAATGTGAGAATGGAGGACAGTAGGTGGCTGGGCACAGAAACAAGACCTTATTTGCTCCTGGGGGCAGGAGGGAAGTGGTGTGGATTTGGTCACCTGATTGGTGTGCAAGTAGAAGGAGTAACATTTTTCCCCATTTTCACTTGAAGAACTGAGGGATTGGGGTGCAACTTTGTTGGACTGGCACAGGATGATAGTTGAACCAGCCATATCTCTAGTAGAAATGCAGTGATTTAATTGTGAAATACTAAAGAGTCAAGGATGTTTTGTTGGAACAACATACATGTGTCTCTGCTGGCAGAGTTCTGAGTATCATTACTGAATGAAAAATTACATTATTATGAATACAAGAAAGTGGTAGGGGAAGGTTGAGTCTGTTAACAAGCTGTGTTTGCCTTCCTGTTGTGAACATATTCAGGATAGTGCAAAGGGAATGGAAGGTATGGACAAGTGAATTATCAGAATCACTGGAGGAGGGGGAGACAACAACAACAGCATTGGAGGTGATGAATGATACCAGTGAAAGGGATGGGATGTATGGATGTACCATTGTGAGGAATCTTGAGCATGATTTCAGCATTTACAATTATAGTAGGACAACTGTGAGTACTGATTGGGCAGAACTGTTCTCAAAAGGGCTCAACTTTGTGCCAACAACTGGTAGTGACATTGTCAATACTATTTTTGAGTTTAAATTATTCACTAGAAAGTTGAATTTGGAACTCTTTTTTTTACAAGAGGGGGCTGGACAATGCATGTTGCAGGGAAATCTAGGGCGATTAAATAGACCAAGTACTTTCATTCCCCCTATGCACCCTACAGTACAAATGTATGAGACCCTTTGTGAAAATGAATTCAGAAAAGTGGTTGCCAAAAACAATAACATAAACCTTCTTGACAATAATGGGACCAATAATTTAACTAGGCAAGAAGCTACACTGCTCCGTAATATTTTGGAGAATGATGAAATCAGGATTATGAAACCGAATAAGGGGGGAGGTATTGTTATCATGGATGTGTGTGATTACAATAGTAAAATGACTGACTTATTGTATAGTGACACATACACAGAGGTTTCCAAAAATGAGTTCAATATATCCTACAGGTGTATAGATTTAGACATTGAACAACTTTTACTCAATGAGCAAATTACTGTAGAAACTTCTAGATTCTTGGATATTAAGCATCCTAGGATTCCTACCATTTTTGGAATCCCTAAAATACATAAGAGTATCTCTGACCCCCCCTTACAACTGATTGTCGATGCAAAAGCTTCTAAAACCTTCAGTTTGGCTAAATATATTCACAACACTGTTAAGCACACTCTTGATAACAGAGATCTGGTGATCAAGGACTCTTGGGACTTTCTGACTAAAGTCAAGAACAGTATGTACCATGAGGACTTGATCTTGGTCACCATTGACATCTGTGACCTATTCTTAGTAATACCCCATGAGGTTGGACTAGAATGGTTCTATGACTATTTATGCTTAAACAGTACATTGAACCATGACACTATCCTTACTATCAGGTCCTGTATGAAAATGGTTCTGGACAACAATTTTATCACTTTTGAGGGGCATTTATTCAAGCAGGTGCAGGGGGTGGCAATGGGTGCATGTTGTGCACCGTCATTTGCTAACATTGTATTAGCACAGTGGGAAGACCTCTACGTAATGAAATCTGAATTTAAGGACATGTGGGTACTATATGGATGGTATCTGGATGATATGGTCTTATTTTTGGCATGGGAGCAAAGATGACCTGAATAGGTTCTTCGTTTACATCAACAACACCACCAACTTTTTGAAATTTACCATGACCAAGGACCTTGACACATTGAATTATCTGGATGTTACTATTAAGAAAGATCACTTTAAGGGTAGGTTTACTTCGCACCTTTATAGAAAACCTACCTATTCTAATTCTTTGTTGCATTTTGAGAGTTGCCACCCTCTGCATCAGAAAAAATCCCTTGTCAAGGGTCAATATGTGAGATTGTCCAGAATGATGTTTGACCAGGACGATTTTATTAAAGAATGTGATGTCCTAATGGGTATGTTGCAGAAAAGAGGTTACCCCTTTAACTTTGTCAATGACATAGCTAAAGAAGTCAAATCAAAAAGAGCTGGGGGTATTTATTCTACAATCTTGGAGAAGCCTGAAGGTTTGAATAGAATCTCTGGTTTGGTAAAAACTGAGAGTTTTACTAGGGATTTGTTTAACATTAGAAGCATCATTTATGATTTTTGGACCATTTTTTGTTTGGATGAGAAGGTCAACAAAAGGTTGGGGAAAAAAACTCTTGTGGTTTACAAAAAGGGCACCTCCTTGAAAGGCCTGGTGGAGAGGAAAAAGTTTAAGGCAGGCCTTGGTGGAACTTTTAAATATGGGAGGTGTGGACAATGCCCTTATATATTGGACACTGATTCCATTAGAGTCAGGAACTATGGTAAAATTACTACTAATAGGAAGTGTTACTGTTACACCAAGGGAGTGGTATATATTACAACCTGTATGGTATTTGTGGGGTACTATGTGGGGAAGACAATCAGAGCCCTCAGACAAAGAATATATCAACACAACTATGATATACTAAAAACAAAGAAACCAATGCTTTATTTAAGCATATAAAGGTACATCCGACACATTATTTTAAATTTTTTGTACTTGAACAAGTAGACCTGGGTCCACGAGGGGGGCCTGATGATGACTTCCTTGATTATTTAGAGCTCAAGTGTCAGATTAAATTAAATGCATGTCAACCACCTGGGCTCAATGACAAGTTATCCATTAGTTCTGTATTAAAACTAAAATCAGCTTTTTTATGTGATTTTATTCAAGATCTGTGTTTTAAATCATACTTCAATACATAAGACATTAATGTTTTACGTGGTTGGTAGGTGGCAATTGGTGTGTTGTAGTGGGCAGTTACTGTGATTATGTATTACTGTCTTTTTAAACTGCTTAATTATTTTACAGGAAATGATGTTTGCTTTGCAAACCAATGGTTGTAAGGGTTAGGGTATTTAAATATGGCATTTTCTGTTTGTTCTTGTTCTGATGAAGTCTTGTGATTTTGATGAAAGCGCTTAACTTTTTTCAATAAATTTTCTGGATTTAGTGCTGCAGTGTTTCTTTGGTGATCATCTTCATATATTTTTACTTGGTTTTGATGTTCGTTGTTTCTAAGTTAACATTATTATGAATACAAGAAAGTGGTAGGGGAAGGTTGAGTCTGTTAACAAGCTGCGTTTGCCTTCCTGTTGTGAACATATTCATGATAGTGCAAACATTAGTTCAACACAACCTTACTTGGCTGGATTGAGAGTCTGCATGTGTATATAATTATGGGTTTTGTGTCACCTAATTTTTTTTTGATGATGGCAGGCATGCTTTCATTGTTGTGTTGATTAAAGGATGATTACATCACAACTTTTTGTGTATGACTGAGGCATATTTTTTTGGTGCAGTAATGATGAAAATCCAGGTATCAAGGCAGAGAAAGTATAAATTTAGCCTTGAGGAGAAATGTACCCCCGATGGCAGCCCTGAGGACATACAGCAAATCTCTTTTTGGAAAAGTTAGGCCCAAACAAGCTGAGATGACAAGGGCCTGGAATCAAATGGCTATGGATATAAACACAATTGGTGGAAGGTACTGAACTGCACATTAACACAGTGCAAGAAGTGAGTAAATGATATGTTAGGACATGCTAGAGCCAAGGTGAGGGAGAATGCAATTGTTCATACCAATACTGAGGGCCAACACTTATCCCCTTAATACCAGATGACGAATACCTCCTATCCATCATGGGGGTGACACTTATGATGATGGGATTGGAATAATCAGATGTGTTGTAGACAGTGGCTATTATCAATGTCTGCAGCAGCAATACACATCTACTCAGGAAGGTTGATGTTAAAACAATATTATCTACTTATATAATAGAGAATTGAATGCTGAGATGAAATGATTACATTAAATGAAAGTTACTGTTAGGTGAAACTTCCACTTCTGCACAGAATGGCAATAAAGGCAGTGTGCTTGGTAATTTCCCCTCACATACCTCTTTACTCAGCATACAGTAGTGCATGCTTCTCTACTGGTAATGTTTTCACTTCTGTTTATACAGGGTGAGCAACATAAATACACCATTCCACTATACAAATACATTTGGACAATAGAATGACTGTTGAAGATTTTGCTGATGACATAGTTATATCTATGAAGCAGATGAGGAAACTGACACACTGTCCCCAAGTTTAATGGCAGGATCTTACACTCCACAACATGTTAGCAACTCTGCAGGAAGTGACAGGGCATCACAAAGTGAAACACATGCTGATATTGCACTCACGCTTGTACAAGAAGAAAACCCTTGCAACTCTACACCAGCATCTCTAAACCCAGACAAACAATGTCAGGATGATGATAGAAATTCATTGGTAACCATGTTGACAGTGACATCTTTACAAAAGGGTACCAGGTGCAGGAATTTGTCACAACTGCTCCAGAAAACATGTAAAATACTATTTCGGCCCAGCAGCAAAAGTGCAGTGACCCAGTGACATTGTTAGGGGTCAGAGCACTGCTCAGAGAGTCAGTTAGAAATTATCAGAGTCCTTCAGGGTATGTGTGAGGATTTTCAGAGGGGATAATGCCATGATCATATTGATGCATAGTGTGGTGGCTCAGCAAGCATCTGTGGCCACCTCCATCCATACACTAGTTAGGACTTATTAGACTCAAGTCGGAGTCAGTCTTGGAAGGAGAAGAGGACGGGGTATTGTCTATACATCTGGAGGGCCAGCATCACTTTCCAATAACTCTTACCTAAAAAAACAGTAGAGGGTGGACTTAGGACACTTTTCAACTGTATACATTTCATTCCTCTAATAATATTGTTTAAAAAGTCATTCTACTATGGAAAGAAAGCTGCACGTCAAACCATAAGATTGTAATCATTAGCATCATTAATGCTCAAAGCATTACCATTGTTACAGCTGGAATTTACCTATAACTTAACAGTAAGTATTCAGGAAAACACTAATAAGAAAATTACAGATGAAAATGAGCATCCTACCATATAAACAAACACTGTTGCCACTTATCCTCAGTACTTGACAATAATGATGTTTTTGTCTCTGGGGCCACAAATTATTGTGCATTCGAAATGAAATAATCTGATTTGCAGTACCTTAACATCCATCATTGTTCAAACTAAGGAAGCCTTGCATAATATAAAAAAATAATGTGAGACATTTTATTCAATTGCAAGGTATGAGCTCATGTTAAATACTGAAGTAACACATTTTGTTAATTGTACCACTTCAAGACACTCAGTGTGTGAATGCTTAGGAACCCCATCTCTTAGAATGAATTGTGCAAAGCAGTTAAAAATGATATAATTCCAGATACGATGTTTTACAACATCACTGGACAGTAGTCAGTGAGCACTCAAGTATGACTTTTAGTAGCAATAAGTACTTGTTCTGAATATATATATATATATATATATATATATATATATATATATATATATATATATATATATATATATATATATATATATCTATATATACAAAGATTAGAGGGAATGTCAGATGAACAGTGGCAGTAGACCATACATCACACAGCATAGTGCACAGATATCCCTGCATGCATCTACTATACTTTATGTGTTTTTTACAAGAAAAGAAACACTAACCTGAATGTCATGGTCCTAAGTTCTGGAATGGATGCTGCATTTTACCTGCACAGCTATATCCCATGCATAAGCCTGTTGTTTGAGGTCCCTTACTGCTGCTTCTGGCTGTTCACCATTAGTCATTGTAGGACTGGAACTGGCAGCTGCAGTGATAGCATGGGTCACTTCACCACTAGACTGGTGCATGATCATGTTATGCAGAATGCAACAAGCAGTAAGCATCCTGTCTGCAGTAACTAGAGCATACCGAGGGGAACCTGCTGACTCCTCCGGGCACCTAAAACAAAAACCCTCTCAATGACAATACGATTCTTGGACAAGACTGTGTAGCAAATGTTTTCAACAGTACTATTTGGATTTCTCGCAGATGTCTTGAGCTGTGGCTCCACTGGATATCCAGCATCACATAAAAAAAAAAAACAGAGAAAAGTGTCTGGGGGGAAACAAAATAAAGAAAAAGTGGTTTAGCATTCAACAATTCATTTCACCATAAATATTTGCTTAAATGAAATAGAAAAAATAATATTTCCCAGTCACCAGCAAGATGGCCACTGTACATGCAACCATGCAGAAAGAGGCAGTGAGTGAGCCAATGTGCCAGACATGGGAAGTTTGTGCATTCCCAGGATTCTGTACAGAGATGTTGACATTGCATCCTCTTGCATCACACACTACGTGACAGTTGACAGAATGGTAGCACTTCCTATTGTGTTACCTGCCCCCATGGACCAGATGGGGTTCCTAATGGCAACATGGGTGCAATCTATCACACTGAGTATCTCAGAGAAATGTGCCACACCATATAAGGCACACATAGTCATGGATCAGTCTTGGAATGACAGTGGGAAATAGATGCACTATTCCACATGTACCAAGAGTACATTCAGGAACTGTCAAAGTATCCTTGAATCCTGTAAGCTACCCAATGTGTCCTCAGTCTGTCTCTGGTAGGACCATGCGTCAAGTATAGTGAGGGTTATACATACCTATGTGTCTGCAAGGATAGGAATGCCATGAATAACCTCCAATGCCCATGTCAGGGCCATATATACTGACTAAGACCCTTGCAATACAACTGTCAACTCTGAACCTATAAAGCATCTCTTAATTGTCAAAACTATACTGAGTTATTTTCTGCCTATATCTCCACCTTCATAAGCAGCTCACACTGACAAATAGCTAGGCTGGCAGCAAGTGACAGCATGATCGCAGACTGAAAAGTAGATAGAACAGGTGTGACTCTACGCTTTATAACAAATCTATGGACAGGGCATAAATATGCAAAACTATGACTAAGAATTGCAAATAGACAGGAGAAGGCTTCATTAGCATATGCCATTTTTCATCACTTCTCATTTGTATCAAATTATGACTTCATTTGCTTGCACTTATTCACGGTCATCACATGTTAGTGTAAGTGGCCCCCATGAATTGCACCTTTGCTGAAGAAACATGCAGACAGCAGGGAAAGCCATTATGTGTTCAGATGGGGAGTATGAATACCTCCCAGACTTTTCTGATGGAAACCAGGAGGACAGCGTTTGCATTTATATCTATGGCCTATGATAGACAACTGGTTATGGAGTCTTCTTTAAAAGTAGTCAGACTGATAAGAAGTGAAGCATTGAATAAAACTGTAACTTATCATGGTTTTACTAAGTATAAACAACAGACTATAAAGGAAAAAACAGTGATGTAATTTGCAGGAGAGTATAATTTACTTACTGAGAAAGCAATAGAAACAATTAAATACTACTGACCTATAAAACATTTTTTTTGTTAAATAAGAAGTTGTTTGGTCACTCTGCCATTTCTAACAAAAATGTCAAACTATTGCTGACCATTTTGCACATAGACATTTTATATAACCACAAATAAATTTATCAGGCAGGTCTGTATTTAATGGGAGCCTACACCATGATTCCTATAATGTAAGTTGTTATGTGGCTACTTCATTTGATATGATTAATAATGTTTGATTTCATCAAAATAATTATTATAGCTGTAGAACAGAAGGATGTCACATATATCTTGAGGTCTTCCAGTTGTCTTATTTATATAGGTGGACCTATCAGAGCCTTTAAGGTAAGACTATAAGAACATGTCATACAAATTTAGAATAACAGAGTGGACAGTCCTGTATCTTTTACATTTTTACAATGCAACAATAGTTGTTGTGTCTTTCGGCTTTTGCCGGTTAGGGGTCGCCACAGTGGAACTCCGGTCCACTAATGATTGGCAGTAGATTTTTACATGCCGAATTGCCAGCTCTGATGCACAACCTTTAACGAAGGTACGCCCATTCATGCATGTCTCCACACAGAAGATGCTTTAGCTGAGAATCGAACAGGGCAACAATAGTAAATCTATTCATTTACAGGCTTCAGTTCTGTAACAAATAACAGGTTGTGATAGTTTGGAAAAGCCTGAAAGGTTTATTGTTAGATCAAGGAATCTACTTATATTTTAAAATATCATATACACAGACCAAAAGGTTTGAAGATAGATTGTGACTGGAAATGTTTTTAAGGTATTGCATTATTTAACTGATTGAAAAATTTGGTTAGTTTCTTTAGGACGCTTTTTTATTTATTTTGTGAGTTATCTTTATATTTATTCTTTTGGAATACCTCTGAAATCTTTGTTGAGGTGCCAGATGTTTTGGTAAAGCATCTCGATTTAAGCTTTATAATTTTTACTTTTTTGCTTGCTGCTTTTAATCTAAATTTTTATTAAATGATTGTTTCTGATTTCACAACCTGACTGCTCTACAGTAGAACTTGCTTTCCTTTTGATATGAGTAAGTAAGGAAAAATTAAATACAAAGGAGTTGTTATTCCTGGTCTCAATATGATAGGACTTATATGATAATTCCAAGTCTGATACCATTAACTGTAAGTTGTAATCAGGTCTTGTTTATGTAATCTATAACTTACTGAATAAATTTTTAGTACTGGCTACCTGTAAATCATTTGCCTTTGTTACTGTGGATAAGAACTTATTGTACTTTTGGAAAGAACACTTGTGTGGTACATAAACATTGTACCTCAAAATTCAGGGTAATTGCAGTACCAAAAGAAACTCTTACCTCCAGTTTAACAACATCACAGAAAGGCTGAATACTGGCATATCTTATGTTATTTGTCTCTATCAGCTTCTGTTTTCATCCTGGACATGCAGTGGTCAGGCCAAGAAAACATCTATTTTCCCAGAAAAGTATATGACATGTATCTATCCAGAACCTAAATAAACACATTCATGTTTTGTGTGTGTGTGTGTGTGTGTGTGTGTGTGTGTGTGTGTGTGTGTGTGTGTGTGTGTGTGTGTGTGTGTGTGTGTGTTTGTGTGTGCTTTGACTTGGAGCATATTTCTTTTCTCACAGTGAAACAGCAATAGGCAGACTGACTTCTTGTTCCTAATAAATGCAGTTAGATTTTTAGAGGGCTTGTACAAGCACAAAATAAAGAGACACAAGTTACACATATGTACATGGGATGCTAACAGCTCTGGCCACCACCAGACAACTATATTATCTGAGTGGGGATGGAGGAGAACCATAGCGATGTGAACTGGTACCATTTAAAAGAGGTAATGTCTGAATACTGCAAGTCAGTTAAGTGAGATCTTTTACCTAGGTTATAGTTAGCACCAAACTCAATTTACACCAACAGTTACACCCTAAAGTGTCTGCATTACAACTCTAGAGCTAGTTCAGTACTAATAAAATAAGAATATTAACTGAAACATTTAAAACTGATCATTCACCATGCTATCTTTACATATATAGTAGCATCACTGCCTGTCTGAGCCTGTGTTATCGGTTCCATCAAAGTAGCCATACTGATCTTTAAACAATGGGTAACATGAACTGCCTCCCTTCACAGGTAGGTAAAGTCATTGTACCGTAGCTGACCCCTGGTGACTTGTCAACTACAAAACATTTGAGAAAGCATAGAGGTTTGAACAAAGTACTAGCAAGCTACACCAAAAGTCTAACTAAGAAGGATATAATCTTGAGCAAGTGCTAATTTTTATTGTTTGAATAACCCTCCAGTAGCAGACTCATAACCCAATATTTATTTAGTCTCCAAATCTGTCTAATTTGCCATTTACTATTATGCTTCTCCACATAAGAAAATACAGATATCAATGTACAACTCAGTTATTGAACAAATAGCAGTAAAAATAGTGTATAAAGGATGGCAAGTGTGGGACTACTCATCCACTGGGGAGGAAATTCTAGTGGCACTTTGGCTGATACGAGAAAATCTTAGCACTGAATCATGCCACTCATGCTATATGAATTACTAGCAACCACATGCAGGAACTGTACAGGGGTCTGACAAAGACATGATGGACCAGAAGCTCCTTTAGGTGAGAACATCCTGATGTTTTTTGAAGCATGCAAATGAACCAGGGTGTTGTGAGATACTTGGTCCTAATGGTCTTGAGGGGGAAGTACCTGTCAAATATTGGATGCAGAAGACTGAACAAATAACATAATGCCGGGTTTAATGTAGAAAGAACAATCCAGGCTCCTCCAGGTTCACACTCTTTTATTATAAAACTGAAAATGAAGCAGTTTTGTCTCTTAGCAGCAGAGACTTCATCAGAATAATTCAACAACCATCTGAACCATCAGCCTGCACTGCTACATGATAATTTTCTACACTATCATCATTTTCATTCAAACCCCTCAATACTTCACTATAGCTAGGTGTCATGTAACAGGCAAGATTTTCAGACAGTTCGTAGCTCGGAGAGACTGGCCCACAAGTATACAGATCAGGGAGAGTACAATAAATGCTATTATTTGCAACCCCAGAGGAAGAATGTATACAGGAATGTGAACAATTACAGGAAATGAGTATCACTAGGAATAGTATAATACACAAAGAAAATGGTTTCACAATATACAATTACACTGATAGAGTTATTAAACCAGAGTATTTCAGCTTATTGTCCAAAGGTAATTAAATTTGTCCCTGAAGGGAAGGCATATTTAGTGGACAATATTACTGAATTAAAAATGTATGTTAGAAAGTTAGATTTTGATATATATTTTACAGAGCAAAATTCAAAGATATTAGAAAGGAATAGATGCAATTTAGCAATACTTAGAAAAATAGTACATGTAATCCACCTCTACATCCTTTGTTGGATACATTTGAAAAATAGTTATGGAAGATACATATAAAATTCATGAGAATGATAAAAAGTTACTTGAAACCTCACTGAAAAGGAGTGTGAACTATTGATGGAATTTAGGAAGGATGAAACTTTACATATCACGATCCCCAATAAAGGAGGGGGAATGGTATTATATAAAGCAATGGATTACATAAATGAGATTCAGAAGCTATTGTTTGATGAAGAAACTTATACAGTAGTTTCTAAAAATCAGCTTACTATATCCTATTCATGAATAAATTCATATTTGGAAGATGATTTGTTAAACAGGAGAATAGATGTAGAATTGTATAACTTTTATTGGAATTCCCAAAATTCATAAAAATGTGGAGAAACCACCATTTAGACCCATTGTGGGGGCAAGGGGTTCAAAGATACGCCCTCTAGCAGTATTAGTAGATTCCTGGGTACAACATGTAGTTAAAAAAGTACCTCAGTTAGTCTGTGATTCATGGGAATTCTTAGGTTTTTTTTAAGAATGAAATTTGGGAAAAGGACTTATTCTTCCTTACAATAGATATAAAATACCTCTTTACAGTGATTCCCAATGATGAAGGACTTGGGCTCTTCGAGGAAGCCATGTTTTGATATTCAGATCTATGCGAGAAACAGATAACACTTATTTGCGAGCTCATGAGTTTAATTTTGGAAAATAATTTTATTTTTTTTTTAAGCAGAATATTTCCAGCAAACCAAAGGTATAGCAATGGGGGCAGCCTATGCCCCCATATATGCAAACACAGTACTTTTGGGATGGGAGACCACATTTGTGTTAAATTGCCCCTATTGGAACAGAATAAAAATGTATTCAAAATTTTTGGATGACATTTGTTCTGTGGAAAGGAACATGTGAGGAAGTGGAGGAATTTGTTCAATATCTAGGAAATACAACTGGATTTTTGAAATTCACCTACCAGTATGATAAGAGTGGCATTAATTACTTAGAAACACATATATCCCATTTCAATGATGGGTTTAAGTCTAAAGTGTATAGAAAAGATACGTTTTGTAACTGTTATCTACATTTCAGAAGTAGTCACCCTATATTGCAAAAGAATTGCATAGTAAGAGGGCAAGCCATTAGAGTTGCAAGGATGACATCACATGGAGAAGATGTGTGGGAAGAGCTGGAAAAAATCAGTGAGATGTTTCAGGAGAGAGGTTACCTCAAAAATTGGTTGTTAGAAATAACAAGAGTAGTATATGAGAAATGGGGTACTATCTTTAAACCACTGTTGGGTGTGGGCCTAGCAAAAAGCAGTAGCACATCGCTTGTTACTAAAGAACAGTACAAAAATGCATGTATACTTGAATATAATCATTTGACCAGTAATTTTAAAAAAGTCCTTCAAAAAAATTGGAATATATTTAGGGTAAACAATGAGGTGTTAGAAAAGGTGGGGGAAAGTCCAAGATTTGTTTATAAGACAGGAGCAAATTTTAAAAGACTGCTAGAGCATAAAATACATTTGAGATGAATTTCTGATTGTAGAACAAGACCATGTATTACCTGTCAACAATGTCGATATATAAATCAGGAAGTTTGTATAACACTGAGTAACAGACTGAAAAGTAAAATAAAATTTCAGAAGGAGAATTGTGCCACTAGTAGAGTGGTATACTTAGCTATCTGCTCTACATGTAGTACATCTTATATAGGTAAGACCGAGCATCCCCTCAAAACTAGAAGATATAAACACAGCAATTATATAAAAAAAATAAAAAACAAAACAATGCATTGTTTCAACATTCCCAAAATTGTTCAAATTTAAAAAAAAATGTGTTTGGTATTGTGGAGCATGTAAAGCCTGAACCCCGGGGTGGTGACTGGAGAAATCTGTTAAAGAAAAAAGAAACTGACTGGCAGATTAGGCTGGCAGCTATGTTCCCTCTATGGATAAATTATGCTATATCTATTATTCCTATGCTACATGAAAGAGCAATCAAACTTTAATTTTTTTAAACTTTTGTCATTGGTTTGATACAACATGCAAGTATATGTAAATGAATATATATATATATATATATATATATATATATATATATATATATATATATATATATATATATATATATATATATATATATATATATATATATATATATATATCAATAAATATATATATATATATATATATATATATATATATATATATATATATATATATATATATATATGGGTCTAGGACAGTCTACCGAAAGACTGTTTCACCGAAAGTGAAACGGGCTGTCACAGTTTCGCGAAAGCACTTTTTAACAAAAAAGTGCTTTAATGAAACTTTCGTAAATGTACAGGGAATCGGGGGGGATTGGTAGTGGGTGAGATTGGACTACAGTGGGGATAAGGGAATATTCCCTTTTCCCCACTGTAGTGCAATCTCGGAGTGAGAATATGAAAGTAGGGGGGTGTGGGGGGTGTAAGGGGGCAAAGCTCCCCTGCATAAACATGGTGTGTGTGTTTTTTTTTTGCTTTTGTGTATGTGTGTGTGTTTTACCTTCCATTTATCAAAACTTCTTTTTCGGTGAAAGCAGTTTCGGTAAACGGTGTTCGGTAGGGTTGGATTCAGACAGTCTTTCGATTAACTGTCCTAGATCCATATTTTTGTAAATATAAAAGTTAATATGTTTTATATTGACATATTGTATGCTTTTAAAAAAGGGAGGGTGGAGTCTTATATTTGTGTAAAGTTGCAATTTTGTGACATCTGTTGTGTGGATTGGTTAGGAGAGTTGTCTATTATGTTTAAAATGGTATATAAAGTGCTTTCAGATTGTTGTTGAATTATTCTGATGAAGTCTCTGCTGCTAAGAGGTGAAAGCACTTAATTTTCAGTTTTATAATAAATTAGTGTGAACCTTGAGGAGCCTGGATCATTCTTTCTATATTTTGCTGGTGATTTTTTGGTGTTATATTTTGGATAATGCTGGGTTTACATTGGCC
Source organism: Protopterus annectens (assembly GCF_019279795.1). Lineage (NCBI taxonomy): Eukaryota > Metazoa > Chordata > Ceratodontiformes > Protopteridae > Protopterus > Protopterus annectens. The sequence goes on along the minus strand of NC_056726.1, from coordinate 87,961,595 downwards.
ATTTCAATCAAGAAAAGTGAATTTTGTATGTTTGAAAAGGAATAGAAAGTCATGATGTTACATGTGAGTAGTACTGATGTTCATTGAGAATGCAGTTCTCACACTGTTTGTGGTCACTTATGAGTGTGGATGCACTTTTGTGAGATGAAGTTTATTTTAGATATTACTTAATAGCCATGGCTGCCAGAAGAAACATGTAACAAAAATAAAACTGACAAGTTCATTAAAGTAGGTATATCCAAAAAATGAATTCAGAAAATAAAATAAAACAATTGCACACTATGCAGAGTGTGCAATAGATATATGTATGTTATAAGATACCATAAATACATTTTCACATAGTCCCCTGGATTCACTAATCTTCCATGCAGGACTAGCTTAGTCCTGCACGAAAGCACCCATTTACGAAGAGGATGACAGCGCACCATCCATATTAATGAAGGAGCACTGCTCCACCTCCTAGGCTTACACAGAGTGTGTACAAGTGCAGGGGGCGTGTCTGAAAGCAGAGCTCTCAGAGTAAACATGCCCCTGCAATGTAGAACAGCACAAAGTGAAAATAAATGAGCAAGACCGCTCATAGGTGTCCGCATATCCTCACCAACAGTCCCCCATGTGTACAACAGCAAGAGGACATAAAAATCAAAGGAAGAAACCCCTTTATTTTTTTTTAAATCCGAATACAGCTAACCATAGGTGTACAGGTATGCCCATTGCTTTGTTACAGTTAAAGCAGCTTAAAAGGCTGAAAAGGATAACAAGGAAAATATATATGCAAATGAAGCAGCACAGCAATAGTGTATTGGGCAGAACATTCACCTAACGAGCAGGCATTTTCGGTTCAAGTCCCACTGCAGCACAGTCTGTTTTACATGGCAAAGCATGCTATAACCTATATTTTTATTGCAAAACCCACTAAATAACATATATTTATGAACTGGAGTACTCCTGGAAATGCACATGTGAAGAGTCAGTGTCATAATGAATAAAGCAGTAGTAAGGAGGTGTAAGCACAGATAAGCAGTAGTAAGCATATGTAAGCAATAATAAGCGTGTTTAAATGCATTTGCATAGGGGTAAGCATTGCCTACACAGATTAAGCAAAGTAGAAGCTAACTGAGTGTAAGAAACTATAACCTGAAATAAGCAGTGCTTACCATTGCACAAACCCATGCAAACCTGCTTACAACTGCTTTAAAGTATCTTAATCACTCTGTATCCAGCGGGCCTTTGTCTCCCCAGCAACAAAATGAACAGCCATGCAGATCTTGTACCCAGGACCCTATACACCATAGTCTCAGTAGCTATCCACCAAGCCATCACAGAAGTACAGAAGAATGAGGTAGTAGTAAACATGTCCTCACCATAGTATAACCAAACTAAACCTGTGAAAGGCATCAGTACACAGTCATATGTGCCATAACCAACTACATAACATAATTATGTGAACTAGAGTACAGCAGTAAGCTCAGAAGTGAGGTGCACTTGTAATAGAGTGTCAAAGTCCCCAATAAAACACAAGGACCCCGCAGAGTATACGTACACATCAGTCAGGGATACTAGGCATACATATAAGGTGTAATGAATGATAACACAATGCCAGAAAGGCATTATAATGACTTTCTACTGTAGGCAGCACCAAGCATTGCACAGGTCAGCTTGGGAGGTGTGAGCGATCTGTCGACCAGCTAACTCTTTCTGCCCAGTGGTATACCCCTTTAAACAATGTCAACTTTAGGTAAGCTGGTTTGCCTATAGCTTAGCCTTTCTAAAACTGACCAATCACCGAAAAGTGTGGGAAATTGGCCCTACTTAAACCCAAAAGGCAGGAATGCAGCTCATAACTGGTTGTAGCTTCCCCTTGCAGGCACTATGGCAGTAAGGGGAGCTGGAGTGCACTTCCCGGTGCAGCGCTGGTGCATGCAGGAGTCCAAGGTCATGGCTATACTCCTAGTTAAAGACTATGCACAGAGACTGCTGCAGGGCCAGTATCAGGGCTCCCAATATAAGGTGGAGGCCTGGGACCGTCTCACCCGCGACCTCACCAGTGCCACCGGCATACTCCAAACTGGTGAGCAGGTCAAGCACCACTATGCCGACCTGAAGCGGCGAAAGGTGGACCTCTTGGAGGAGTGGATCCAAGAGGCTAGAGCATCAGGGGATGTCCCAGCCATGTGTAAGTATCAGTCCACTACCTGTTTAATAATTGCCAGCTTAGGTATATCATGGATAGGTATGGATAAATATTCCTCTTATGTCCCCCACAGCTGCAATGGAGTGGGATGCGAACCAGGAGGCCCACATCTGCTGCCTGGCATGGTTGAGATGCGAGGCAGGTTAGTAATACTCATGCTTTTACTGCCATAGGAAATAAAAATAAAAGTAGTAGTAAATTAATTGCTAGTATAAAACCTGTATTGTTCAAGGCAAGTACTGCATACACTAGAGAATATGGCAGGAAGAGTCTCATATTGTTAGTATGGCAATAAAAGTATAATACTCTGACAAAGCAGGTCTAACTGCTGGACTATGTGTATATTCTGGTGTCATATAGTAATGTAGATTTGCAATCATATAATAGTACTGTAGTATTAAGCGCTGTTACCCACACCATGCACCATAACGTGAATGTGTAGGAATGCCTGTATATGACAGGTGTAATCCCCAGAGGCCATTTAGTACAACTGAGAGACACATAGACAGTAAACAGGGGGAAATGCAGACAACAAAACCCAAATAGTGCATGCAACTGAGATGTGAACTGTTGTTTTATTAGCACACGCAGCCACAGTTTGAATTCTGCCAGTAGTAGTAGTCTGCATACAGAAATATACACCACAATTGTACAGATATGTCCAGACTGTCTATTAAAGTGGCCAAATATCTAACGCCTATCAACCTGTTCCACTGGAAAATCAGTGGGATGATCCCAGACGTATAGGCAGCAAACAGGAAATACAACTGATTGACACACATCTATGACAACAAACCTGGCACACTAGCAACTTCCCAATACCTTATGTGACTAAGAAGCCACATATGTCCCATTTACACCCCAACATGTTAAGCTGTGGTCAGAGTGTGTACAGTAACAGAGTGAGATGTATGTGCATAACACTAATGTGTAATCTGGAACCTTGTGTGGCAACAGTCAGGTAGTTCTAACAAACATTGCTCCCACAGGTACGTAGGATATGAACACTGTGCTGTTAAATACAAACCAATATAACCTGTACTTGTACCATCTACCCTGGTATTATAAGGGATTGTGAGTCTTGCAGTTTCTCTGAATAATAAAGTGTCACTGGTCACTGTCACCCACACTGTGCTACATAATATAACTGTGTAGGAAACATGTATATGTGTGTGTGTGTGTGTGTGTGTGTGTGTGTGTGTGTGTGTGTGTGTGTGTGTGTGTGTGTGTGTGTGTGTGTGTGTGTGTCAGGTCACTAAAAGTGGAAGAGGGCAATATTCTAGATATGTCCAGGCATACCAGCATGTGGTCAAGACATGGCCAGAGTCTGTGCAGAAAAAGTTGGATAGCATAGTGCAAAACATCAACCCGGAATCCAGCCATATGTGTACAAACAGTTAGTCAGTGTTAACAAACATTTTCTCCATAGGTATACCAGGTAAGAGGTGTATACTGCAGGTAAAACTGGTTCATGAGTACTAATGTTAACAGCCATATCAGTGTCCAATATAGGTCTATAGGGTACTGTAATAAGACTTGTAAGGTTCAGATAACAGCACTGACTAGGAATGTAATGTGGAGTACAAGAATAAAGTACTTAATTTACATCTTTCTCTGTCCCCACCTTATCTCCAACAATAATCAACATACCCACTCCAGCTGGTATGTACTGACTCTGATAATGGCCACTCATTTGATAAATATTCTAATGGTTCCCATGCATGTGCCATATTGAATTATTCAAACATTGTTAGCATAGTGCCATCAACGCACCTGCATGTTGTTCTTATTACTACTGTGGTCCCATGTATATGCATGTGTTCTGTTTGCTATGCAACTGTTCCGTATCTGATGTCTGGGTTAATGGGAATATCTAGGCATACTGGTGTACCAAACCCTGGAATTTGTTGACTATTACTAACCCATATATGATGTTGAAATCTAAACACTATAGCACGCTTGGGAAGGCCGGTCCCAGCGGACCCACCTGTCCCACTTCAGCTGGCCAAGGCACCAGGCACCAGCATGTCTGGAGCCCAACCCCGCACCTCCCTGTCCATTCATCCTACACCACCTTTGGGTGGAACCGCCTCAGGGGATGGGGCTTGCCCCCCGAGGAGTGGGTGCGGACAGGCACCTGCCACTTTTCACCAGTTTGGGGTTGTGGCACGTAGAGTGATCAATGACCAGGTCGGTGATCTTCTATGCCAGCTTGAGGGCCATGAGTCATGATTAGAGAGTCAGCCTGGCTCTGCGGCTCAACCCCCAGCACAGCTACCTTTGAGGCTGTGAATGTGCAGTGGTGACTGCCCATTTGTGGGGACCTCAGTCCCACTGTTACCACTAGGGGGCTTGTGGGCTTACAATATCCCAACACCCCTCCCCATCAAGGTGTTTACCCCCACGTAACATATACCACCCCTGTGTGCATCTTGTGTGTCTTGTCTGTTAACCTAACCAACCTACCTCCCCAAATATATCTACTACCCCTCCCCAACATCCCACTCCCACCTGAGAAAAAAAGGGCAATTTGTTCCCACAAAAAAATCTTGCCCCATACATAGCTGTCCTTTTCACACACATGTCCACTGGACACATAATCTGGTCTAATTGGCATCACACTGAATTGTTGTTGTCCTCAACCCTCTCCCAGGGGTTTGAGTGTCCAAACCTACCTCCAAATGCAGTGTATATGCACAGCTGCTGCTGTAGAAGAAATGGGCAGCTATGTACCTGCATTTCCCCCTGTTTACTGTCTATGTGTCTCTCAGTTGTACTAAATGGCCTCTGGGGATTACACCTTCCTACACATCCCTAGCTATTTTCCCTATTGTCTTTCCCTCTTTGTGCCCCTTTTTCACTACTTTCTAATCAACCCTTTTTCTTTTCTTTTAAAGAAATTAGTGCAGGGTTAAGCATGAGTAAGCAGTTTTAAGCAGCAGTAAGTGGGTTTAAGCCTGTTTGCGCCGGGGTAAGCACTGTCCACACAGGTTAAGCAATGTAGATACTAACTGAGTATAAGAAACTGTAACTGGAAGTGAGCAGTGCTTACCTACGCGCAAACCCACTTACAACTGCATTAAAGTGCCTTAATCACTCTGTATCCAATGGCCCGTGTTCTGCCCAGCAACAAAATTAACAGCCTCTACAAGGCTTGAACCCAGGACCCAGCAAACCATAGACGAAGTGATTTAACACTAAGCCATGACAGATATACGTAAATCTGATGTTATCACAAACATATCAAATAGCATAATCATTCAACAGTGCAGGAAATGTAGGAATATCATACCACACAACCTCTTAATGCAAGAATTCAGGACAAAATGTGGGTACAAATAGGGATATATGTCAAATATTGTTCTCATACACTTAAAACGTTGATAGTTAAACAGTTGAAGGAGTTGAAGTCTGAAACACAAAGGTGTCATCAGTAGTTACTGACTTAAATCCTGAGATCATCCATGTCAGTTGCCAAGAGAATGAGGTGCAGGCCAAAATTATGAACAAAACATGCATGGACATATCGACAAATATATATCTGCAAATGTAGACAGACAGACAGCTATATGTATATATATGTATGAAACAAATAATCATATAATATCAATTGTATATAGATAAATAAATAAGTTCATATGTATATGTATATATATATATATATACATATATATATATATATATATATATATATATATATATATATATGTGTGTATCTACAGATAGAAATGTGTATAGCATGTCCACATGGGAGCAACATCCTGAACCACTCACTACAACATAACAGACCATATGCACTGTTAATGGGGGTGGGGGCACAAATGACAGATACCTGGTAATTACTGCTATGTTGCCCCCCCTCTACAGCCCTAACATATATGCTGTGCAATCCATGTACAGCACATGCAGTTCCTGACTCCAGGACCCTCCACAATAAAGCTACAATGCTGCAACAGTAATCCAATTCACCTGTAAACTGTCAGGGCAATATCTGTAACATATCGAGCAGAAATGTCATTCTACCATAGGGAATGTACAATGTGGAAGGAGCACACATTACAATGGTGCAGATATGCACACACCTCTATACATTGATAAATATATATATATATATATATATATATATATATATATATATATATATATATATATATATATATATATATACATACATATGTGAGATATATGTAATGAGGGATGAGTACAGTGGGACAATTACCCCCTTTCTTCTGGATGAAAAGCCCTCGGTGATGAGGTGTGCCACATAGTCTGGTATTACAGGCGTGCTCTCAGGAGCGTTGAACCAGGTCCCATTTACTGCACAGATATCGATGTTACCCATATGTAGGTGTGCCTCAAGAAAGTACCTTTGTAGGTTTAGATGTCTAGGATTGAGTAGCCTTACCTTCAGTTTTGCATGCTTGTATCTGTTATGGTGGTGTTTTTTGTCCTTTGAACCTTGCCTAAACAAGGCACTATGGGGGTGCCAAGAGCTATAGCCAGTGTCCTAAATCCCAGGGGCAACAGTTGCAGACCATCTCTGGCAAAGCATCGTGGTTTGTCAATCATGTCATCCCAGGCAGACAGATACTGGATCCCCTTTGAATGACATCAAAAGCTTAGCCGTTTGTTGGAGTCATTGCTGTGTATATGTGTATGTGTGAGTGTTCATATGTAGATATATATATATATATATATATATATATATATATATATCTATGGATATGTATATTATATGTGTACACATATATGTTTACCATATGTCCAGAACATGGAGTGGAGTCCTACCTCAGCACCAATAGTCCCAACCCCTTAGTGCAAGGGGATGTCATGGATGTATTGCAGGTATACATGTAGACTGTTGCTACTCTCATAGGGGTGTCTTAACAGACATGTTGGGTGTGGGAGGTCACATCTTCTGTAGACATGTGCACCATTGGCTATAGACAGATATCCTGAGGGCATCATAGTACAGTACCACTGCTAGCACAGTAATGCTCCTGTGGACTACAGCAGGGATATGACCAATATATGTTGACAGTCTGGCATTCTGTGGTCAGTCCAGAAGTGTACACATGTCCCCTTCATGCGAGACATTTGGACCATGCCTCCCAGTGCGGATGTTACTAGCCATGTACATGGGTACATCACGACAATAATGGAGTATATATGCCCACACAGTGTATGCATGCACAGAAGCCAGTCTGTTCTGACACATAATACCTGGCGGTGCTGAGTACACATGGTCACATTCTATCCAATAGATAGTGACGTACATCTGTACAGCATACCACTGCTTTGTCAGAATTACACACCAGTTATGCTGGCCTGGCTGCAGTATGTCTTGCAAGTAACTGGACATAACAGCACACTGGGTAATTACAGTAGGCTGCTAGGCATGTCACAAAGCACTGGGCAAACCACAGGCAAACTGCCACAACACTGGAATACACACTGCTTGGGGGTATACACATGTACCTGCGATTATAGCGGGCTCAACACGCAGGTCACAGCACAGCGTAGCAGACACCTGTGAGAAAATGCATACCCACATCCAATGTCAATGCAGCCACAAGCACATATGATACACAAGCTTAACACTGGAGCAGCATGTAACATCAGATAGAACAGGACAGAGAACAATGGCATCTACCACATTCTGTACAGAGCCCATGGTTCATAAGCACAATACACATACAGTCATCAATCATCCTACCTCAGGGGTCTGCAACCTGCAGCTCTGGAGCCACATGTGTCTCTTCAACCCTGCTGTAGTGGCTCCTTGTACCTCTGAGGATTAATGGACACTCTACCACAGAGCACACACACACACACACACACACACACACACACACACACACACACACACACACACACACACGCACACACACACAGATCAAGCAATCACAACACAGGAACACAGTTAAGGACATATGTTAGGTATTGTTCTTATACACTTAGTTATATTATATTTTGTATAACTATATATGAAACTGTATATGTTCTGCTATCTTCATTGTAGGAGTCAGATAGCTGTTGTGCCTCCCGATGAATTAGTTTGGTGGGTGAGGTGTCAGGAATTGCTCTTTTGATAGTGAAGGCTCCAGACCCCTGCCCTATGTACCCAGACCACAGAACTGTATACAGAAACACAGAATGTCCAAGTAATCTCCTCAGAAACAGCCCCTATTACAAACAAAATGTCCAGCAGTCTGTTATCTGACTGGCTTTTTATCAGGTATGATGTCAATAAATAATGGTGCACAGACCATATGCACCATATATATGTGGGCTTTATTTGCACAACACATGTGTGCACCTCTGCAGTCAAGAGGTCAGTGTATGTACAGTGTGCTATGCCCCCGGAAGTCAGTGTATAGGGGTTATGCACCATAAGTATCCTAGGGTGTTACAACATGTGAGGAGTACCAGTAGTAAGCTGCCTTAAGGTATATGGATGTACATTAACATACATTTCACCTTGTGAACATTGCTGGCCTACTGCTTACTGCCATCAGTGTGATTGTGCTAATTTCAGTTATGCATTGTTATGTGACAGATACCACCCATAGTGTCAACCCAGGACTTTTCCCACTAGGAATTGCATGCAGAGTGAATTTAGAGGCCACTGGGCTATACATCTGCATTACATACTGTTGATTGCTTGTCATGCTGTGGCCAAGTCTGTCTGTCCTGTCTGGCCTTGGCATGGCCACCAACAGATGTGATGTTTTCAGATTATTGTAATAAATTATCTGTTTGAGTGTTGCATTACTCTGTTTCTATGCATGTCAAAGCATAATCAGCTATATGACATGGCATATACAACTGCAGTAGTACATAACTGAACCTTTCCTATGTATACACACCTGTGTGTTGTGTTACATCCTTTGACTTCTCTGTGGGTATATGAGTCAGGCCACAATTGTCTTTGGTATGAGTGACTCATACACTGTCCATCAGATGAGATTGCAACTGTGGGGATACTGGCTGTTCAGTATGGTGTGCACACTCTGATTATGTATCTTCGTAGACATACCTCTGTGTGCGTATGTGTAGTTATACACACATATATATATGTATGCATATATAAGTATCTGCATATATAAGTATCTGCATACCTGTGTCTGTGTATATGTATCATAGGACTGATTATTGCTTACACATTGTATATTCACTATGGTAGTCAGACTGTACTGCATGATATGTTATCAATACCAGCCTGACATAATACCGGTGGGATGGCTTACTGTTAACATCTTGTGGCCATGTAGTGCCACATCCTGGTCATGGCATTTGCAACAGTTGGTAATGTATTGCAGGGCAGACCTGTTTTGCTGGGTGGGGGGATATCAATACGTGTAAGACATATGCTGCTTGAGCCCCCTCACCCTCATTAATGGTGCCTGTGTTTATACATGTCTTTGTTATGTTCTGCATTATATCTGTAGATATATATGTATATACATATCTATATATATATATATATATATATATATATATATATATATATATATATATATATATATATATATATATATATATATATATATATATATATATATTGACATATGGTGATGGATAGGTTGACAGATGAGATCAGACAGGAGTCCCCGTGGACTATGATGTTTGTAGATGACATTGTATTCTGTTGTGAGAGTAGGGAACAGGTGGAGGAGACCCTGGAGAGATGGAGATATGCTCTAGAGAGAAGAGGAATGAAGGTCAGCAGGACTAAGACAGAATATATGTGTGTGAATGAGAGGGAGGATAGAGAAATGGTGAGGATGCAAGGAGTAGAGGTGGCGAAGGTGGATGAGTTTAAATACTTGGGGACAATAGTTCAAAGTAACGGTGAGTGTGGAAGAGAGGTGACGAAGAGAGTACAGGCAGGATGGAGTGGGTGGAGAAAAGTGTCAGGAGTGATTTGTGACAGACGAGTACCTGTAAGAGTGAAAGGGAAGGTCTACAAGAGAGTAGTGAGACCAGCTATGTTATATGGGTTGGAGACAGTGGCATTGACAAAAAGGCAGGAGTTTGAGCTGGATGTGGCAGAATTAAAGATGTTAAGATTTGCACTGGGTGTGACAAGGGTGGACAGGATTAGGAATAAGTATATTAGAGGGTCAACCCAGGTTGGAAGGTTTGGAGACAAAGCCAGAGAGGCACAATTACATTGGTTTGGACATGTGTTGAGGAGGGATGCTGAGTATATTGGGAAAATGATGCTAAGGATGAAGCTACCAGGTAACAGGAAAAGAGGAAGGCCTATGATAAGATTTATGGATGTGGTGAGAGAAGACATGCAGGTGGTTGGTGTGACAGAGCAAGATGCAGAGGACAGGAAGAAATGGAAGCAGGTGATCTGCTGTGGCAACCCCTAACAGGAACAACCAAAAGAAGAAGAAGAAGAAGAAGAAGATGTAGACATATATGTATAGATGTATGCATGGAGAGAGAGAGAGGTATATATCTATTTATTTATATATATGTATATATATATATATATATATATATAGGTTCATAGGTTCATACTAGGTTATCTGCCCAAGGGCATTTATAAGCCTAGCCCATAGTTATGTGGCTTTCGCCACCCCTTTAGTTTGAATAAAAACTATGCCTATCATTTTGCTGTGCCTCTGTCAAGCAGTGACACTGAAGTAATCCCTGGGGTATATCTGCAATCTCCCATCCATTGGTCAAGATTCCTCTTGAACAAGGCCAGAGAGGTGCTCTGCCTCACATGTACCGGGATTTTGTTCCACAGCATAGGGAGTCTCTGGGTGATGAATCTGTCCCTCCAGCATGTTCTATTTATAACCGTGTCAAGGTTTAAGTCTCCGCCCTTGTGGTTCTGAGGGATCTAGATTTTTGAGGTGAAGCATATTCATCAAATCTGGGTTTGACATGGCCTTATATGTCAGGCACAGGTCACCTCTGAGCAAGCGGTATGAGACTGAATAGAGCTGGAGTTCTTTCAGTCGGGCAGCAGAAGACATATTTTTGAGACCCTTTATCCTTTTGGTGAGGAACTTTTGGGGCCTTTCAAGCTGCAGCAGGTGTCTGGTCAGATACATTCGAGCAGGGCATTGTACTCAATCATAGGTCTAATAAGTGATGAGTACAGGGGGATGATGACCTCCCTTGATCTAGATGTGAATCCCTTCATGATCAGGTGGGTGATATAGAAGGTTTTCCTAACTACTTTAGCAACATGAGTGTCAAACGAAAGGCTACTGTCAACCTGGGTCCCCAGATCTCTGATGACTTTTTCTGTGCTCAGTGGATATATATGCACACACACACACACACACACACACACACACACACACACACACACACACACACACACACACACACACACACACACACATCTAGATGTTAAAGTACATTTCCTGTACTGTTGAATGATTGTGCTGGATGATATATTTGTGATACCATCAAATTCATGTATATCTGTCATGGCTTAGTGGTAAATCACTTTTTCTGTGGTTTGCAGGGTCCTGGCCTCAAGCCTTGCATAGGCTGTTTACTTTGTTGCTGGGCAGAACATGGGCTGTTGGATACAGAGTGACTAAGGCACTTTAAAGCAGTTGTAAGCGGGTTTGCACGGGTGTGCGTGGAGGTAAGCACTGCTACCTTCCGGTTACCATTTCTTGTATACTCAGTTAACTTCTAATTGCTTAACCTGTGTGGGCAGTGCTTACCCCTGCACAAACAGGCTTACACCCACTTACAGCTCCTCAAAAGTGCCTTAATCACTCTGTATCCAACGGGCCATGTTCTGCCCAGCAACAAAATAAACAGCTCCTGTAAGGCTCAAACCGAGGACCCTGCACAACATAGACAAAGTGATTTACCACTAAGGCATGCCAGATACAAATGATTCCCATATTTTCAGAAATATATCATCCAGTCCAGTCATGCAGCAGTACAGAGAATGTATACCAACATCTAGATGTATGTGTGTGTAAATATATTAATATCTAAACAGATATTACATATCTATATATGTAGGGTTGGGAGGGTGGCCTGATGGTTAAGGCATTTGCCTTACAAACACAAGGTGCAGGGTTTGAGTCTCAGAAGGGATAATTGGCTAAGCTTAAATTGCTTCGCAAGGGCAATTACCTTAGTACTAATCTAAGAACCTATAAACCTAATCTAAGATATATATATATATATATATATATATATATATATATATATATATATATATATATATATATTTCTAAAACTATATACATATATATATTAATATATATGAACATATATATATGCAAATGCCTACATCCGCACATATATGTGTCTATACCTATATTTCTACATATATACAGCAAGTTACATATGTGTATGCAGATAGGTATATATATATATATATATATATATATATATATATATATATATATATATATATATATATATATTTAGGTATATATGGCCATACATCTGTAGATAGTAATGGCAGATTAACAAAAACATATATGTCCAAATGCACCATTAATGGGGTTGAGAGACCCCACACATTATACGTCTTGTACGAATAGGCATCCCACCCCCATAGCCAAACACGTCTGCCCTGCAAATGCACTACCAAGTGTTGCAGATCCCATAACCAGGACTTGACACGACATGGGCACAAGATGTTAACAGTACTATATCCCACCTGTATGATGTCAGGCTGGTATTGGTAACATATCATGCAGTACAGTCTGCCTTATGTGGAAGCCATCAACATCCCCAAGATACAGATACACAGACACAGATATGCAGATACATATATATATATATATATATATATATATATATATATATATATATATATATATATACATCTATACAGATATACATGTGACTACACATACACACGCAGATATATGTACAGTAAGATACATATGTGAAAGGTGCACACAATATGGAACAGCCATTATGCCTACAGTTAACACCTGAACAACTGGTCACTGGATGGGCCAACAAGACAAATTACAATCGTTGCCTGCAACATATACCCACAGAGAGGTCATAGGGAAAACACCACACACAGGTTTGCAGAAATGGAATACCTTTAATTGTGTACTATTACAGTTCTATATGCCATGCCATATAGCTGTTCAGACACTGGTATTCATATAAGCAAAGTAATGCAACTGTGAAACAGTTATACTAATACAGTAGTCTGGAAAGGTTCACAACTGTTGCTGTCCAGGCCAAGCCATTCAAATTGTACAGTAGTGAGGACAGACTAGGTCACAGGATATCAAACAATTAACAGTATGTAATGCAGATGTATAGTTCAGAAACCTCTATCTACACTCTGTACAAAATCACTAGGTGGTAAAGATGTCATGTGACCAAATGGGTTGTAACTGTTACATAACAAGGCATAACTGACACCATCACATGCACACTGACAAACAGAACAGTCTGTATGGCAGGAGGCAGTAGGCCTGCATTTACCCAAGGAGGACTGTATGGTAATGTACATCCAGATAACTTAAGGCAGCTCACCCCTAATACCCCCACATTTTTCAACAGCCTAGGTCATTTATAGTGCTCCCCCCCGACTCAATAATACAGGGCCATATACCACTGTTACATACACTGGCCTCTGGTGAGCATAAGAGTACACATGTATTGTGTAGGTGACGCCCACACATGTATGGCCTAGCTCCACTGTAATTGTGGGGGATACAACAGCAGTGGACTGATGGCAGCAATGGCAGTGTGATATACTCACAGTCCACTATGGAGCAACCCCTGACAGCATGTCATATGTGCAAAGCTTGGTATGTAGGTGGAGGACAGAGGCTGGAACACAGGCACAAAAGTAGAGAACTGTTGCCATACACTAATCAAGTTTGCTGGTGTTACAGGATAGTCTGCAACATACCCTTAGTCAGGGAATTGAGGTTAGAAACAGAAATGGATATAGCCATGTACTGATAGCACTCAACACACACACTGTCAGTGAAATACCTGACACAGGACCTATGTGGTGGACAGACAACACATGACAGGCACACCTCTTGCCACCAAGAGGATAGGCATACAGTTGAGAGCTATGCAGACAGACTGCATTCCAAGGTAAAGTAGTATGTACACACACACCCTGTAACACCAGTACTATACAAAGCATAACACAACTCTTCTCACACTCTGTCTGTAGTTCCTGAACCTCCTACAAATATGTAGCTGCCCTGAGTGTGCCAGTTCTCCTGTAAAAGGCATTGCTACCTGCTGTCTGCAACACTGATGCTCACACACAGGAAGGATGTCCATCACACAGGCAATGTAAAGGGACCACGCCCACATGATGTATGGAGTTAGAGTATGTCCTGGACATGGAGTGTAGCCCTACCCCAGCCTCTATAGTCCCACAATCATAGTGCAAGGGGACGTCACGTATATATAGCAGGTATATTAGTAGACTATTCCTACTGTCACTGGGATTGTCTTCACAGACATGGTGTGTGTTAGAGGTCACAGCTGCTTATAACATGTGTGCCATTGGCTACTGACAGACATACTAAGGACATCATAGTAAAGTACCGCTGCTAGCACATAATGCCCCTGTGGACTGCAGCAGAAAAAATGGCCAATATATTTGGACATTCTGACACACTCTGTACAGTCCAGAGGTGTACACATAACCCCTTAGTGCTAAACATGTGTACCATGCCTGACAATATGGATGTAGATAGCCATGTAGACGGGTGTAACACATAATGACAGGAATACATTTGCCACCATAGGTTATGCATTCACACACTCCTGTCTGGCCTGACACATAATAACCACTGTTACAGGGGTGCCATGGCCACATACCACCCACTAGATATTGGCATACATCTGTAAAGCATCCCACTGCTCTGTCTGACATACATGACTGTTAAGGGAGGCCCAGCAGCAGTAAATCTGGCAAGTATCTGCACATGACATCTGAATGGGTAAGCACACTAAGCTGCTAGGCATGTAACAATGCACTGTGCAGGCTACAGGCAGACTGGCTCAACACTGGCCTACTACATCTCCTATGGGGGAATGCACATGTACCTGCATATATAGCAGACTCTACAGGCATGTCAGAGCACAGGGTAAGATATACCTGTTTGAAAGTGCATAATCACAACCAATGTGAACACAGCCACAACCACATATGTTAAGCTAGCATAATGTAACAGTATTTGGTCTTTCTGTTCAACACCATCCTCATATGTGCCACTCACAGACTGACCCTACATGAACTGGACTGCTACACAGTTTGGTCTGATGGCTGTGAGCGGTATGGGACATGTGTGTATGGCCCTACAAACATGTACACCAATGTGGTACCATACAGTGAAGCAGCATGTAACATCAGATAGGAGCAATGACATCTACCACAGTCTGTACACACACAAAAGTACATATTAACAATACACACAATGTCGACATTCACCATAAGTACACAGACCTCAGTACTGTACAAACATCTACAGAATGTCCAGGTTGTGTCATCAAATATAACCCCTACTGTACATAACATGTGTAGCAGTCTATCTCACTGGCTTGTTATCAGATATGATGACACCAATTATGGTGTACAACACATATGCACCACTTCGTGCATGACATATGTACACAGGTTGACAGAGTTGTGCCTAGAAGCACATACACAGGGCCAATAATGACATGTTTCTTTGATAACCTCCTATGTTTTCTGTTGTAACAGGGTTAGTTGCAACACATGTCCTATGAGGGATAAGAAGCCAGTAACTGTCACTGCTTTCACCATCTACAGACTGCAATCCTCACACTACCTTTTGCAGTCCACAGATAGATGATCCATTGGTAACACATGAAACCAAAGACACAACACACTGCCCTGTCTGAAGTTGACCATGCAGATGGGGATTCCTCATAAACATGGAACTGACATGGCAGGTATTGAGACATGTAGGACAGTCATATCCACACACACACACACTGTTAAACCAACAGTACTCCAAATGCAGTATAGTAGCACTTACAGTCTGTAGTCAGGTCAGGCACATCCCCCTCCTGTGTGTTGCCCTGTTTCCACAGTGTATGTTGTTAGAGGTAAATCCCCAATCCATCTGAGATGCTGTTTGCCAAACAACAGATCTAGTTCCTGCTCACAGTGAATGAAAAGGGCCAACACCAACATGATGTTCCTAGATATTGGAGTGTGTTTCCATGAAATTGGCTATGGGAATGTTACCACAGCTGTTCCACATGCAATCAGCTAGGGGAGGGCTGAATTTCATGCAGAGCCCATCATCTGATCATGAGCATCACTTAAAATACACATGCTGTTACCAAGCAAAGTAGGTGTAGGTCTACACATCTATCAGAGAGGGAGTGGGAGAGGCAGACAGAGGCAAAGACAAGTCAGGGAGGGGTGGGAGAGTAAAAGCTAAGCATGTTTGTGCCACACACCTACCAGCACAGGGTATCAAACCCCTGATGACTATGTAGTGCTATCACAGTACTATGCAGTTATTGGATGCGCACCTGTTGTGGAGCCCTCAGAACATATATGTGATGGTGACTGACATCTGCAACTGGGATATGGTAGCTATATGGTAGGTGATGTACACATGTCTGTCTGCATGAACAGGTGCCAGCATCAACACAGCCACATTATCACATGGACGCACACACATTGACACACTTGGCATGGCCAGAATTACAACTCATCAGTAGTGGGATTGCCACAACACATCACTGTGTAGGTATCACATGCACCACACAGGTCATACGGGGTTGTATGGGCAAAGGGTATGGGGAGGTGTCTGACATCAGACAGCATGCTTCAGTATGCCCATGGGGGTTGTAGGGAGTGTGGATGTGAACATACACACCATACAACACACACACAAACAAACAGGGTGCCAGTACTCACATGCATGGGTGCATGTCTGCACGGGTGTGTGGTGGTCGACTGTGCCAGATGGCTGTACAAGGCTAGACAATGGGTATACCTTAGCATCAGGCCACATGATGATGGTTTGCATTGTGGCTCAGGGCTGTAGTGTCTGCATTTGCCCACACAGGTAGGTATTGTATCCCCCATCCAGTCACCTAGGTGACTATTGTGTGTGGCCAATGCTGTGCATCACTTGCCATGTATGTGTTCCTTAGTCCATGACATGGATGGTGTCTAGGTTGTGCACACCTCCCACATGCATGTACAGTGACATGTGGAACTGTACCTGGGGTGTCTGGCCCATGTTGTGAACACAGATTATCATCAGATGTGCCAGTCTTGCCCACATGTGGTGGGAACTTGTAATGGGCAGCAGGTTTACCCTGCACCTAAACTGATAGCATGCTAACGTCATTCCCTGGTGTCAGTGGCTTCTGTCAATACAGGGGATGTTGTCAGGAATGGTATGTCCTTTGTAGGTCACATGTGATGGCACTACAGGTGTTTTAGGTGTCCATTGGGGAACATGGGGAAGGTGCACTGTCTGCATGTATGTGCATATTGGACATATGGACAGGGTGCCATGCCCTCTGTAGCTGACAGCTATCACCCCATAGTTACTATCACTGGCCAATATGCAGTGTACTACCCACATATTGGCTGTTGCCTAGGCATGTGTGTGTGTGTATGAGACATGGGTTGAGAGTGTGGTCTGGGTAATACTGGGGTTGCTAACTGTGATTGCTTGGCCTTGATGTCATATATATGGGTATGGCTTTGCAACCCAGCCTCTCAGCTATTTCACATCTGTTATCCCTGTATGGTGGACATTGTGATATATAGTAGGACCACCATATAAGAAATATGCAAAACCCACTCCCCATTGGCCACTGGTGTCACACACTCACACCACCTCCACACAGGATACATGTTGTAAACACACACGCACACACACACACACACACACACACACACACACACACACACACACACACACACACACACACGCACACACCTGTCATGTCTGGGAGTAGAACCCCTGCTTAACTAGTTTATTACACTATAGCACTACACAGCTATAGTAAGCCCCACAGAGATTATGGGAGGACTCTTTCCCCAAAGGTGTAGCTCACATTGGATGACATCAGCAGGATTGCCAAAGTAGGACATTCAAATTTTGAGTGTGACTAGACTAAAATGCATTGCTCCCTACAGACAGTGACACACACACAAAACATCCACAACCAATATGTGTGGGTATAGTACCCCTAACAGAGGTCTATATCACACTACAGCTAAGAGCTATTATAGGACACAACACAGGGATTACTAGGGAACTCCTTCTCCAAAGGTGTATTTCACAATGAATGACATCAGCAGGATTACCAAAGTAAGCCATTTGACGTGTGCTGTGTGTGACTAGCCTAAAATGCATTGCTCCCTACACAGACAGTGAGACACACACAAAACATCCATAGCTGACATGTGTGGGTAAAGAAGCCCTAACAGAGGTCTATATCACACTACAGCATGGAGCTGCTATAGGATACACCATGGGGATTACTAGAGAACACCTTCCCCAAAGGTGTATTTTACAATGAATGACATCAGCAGGATTGCCAAAGTAGGCCATTTGAAATGTAGTGAGTGTGACTAGCCTATAATGCATTGCTCCATACACAGACATTGAAACACACAAAAAAAATCCAGATCTGTCATGGATGGGGATGGAACCCTACCACAGTTCTACATTACACTACAGCAGTACACAGTTACAGGACGCACTATGGAGATCACTGGGCTGCAACCTTCCCAGAGGTGTATGTCTAGGTGGGTGACATAAGCAGCCTTGCCAAAGTTGAGCATATAAATTGTAAGGAGTGTGAGTACCCTACAAAGCATTGCTGTCTACACAGACAGGGTCAGACAGACACACACACTTGCCATGTCTGGGATTGGAACAACTGCCTAACTACTTCATCATACTACAGCAGTACGCAGTTATAGGATGCACTATGGAGATCACTGGGCTATAACCTTCCCAGAGGTGTATTTCAAGGTGGGTGACATCAGCAGCCTTGCCAAAGTTGAGTATATGAATTGTAAGCAGTGTGAGTACCCTAAAAAACATTGGTCTCTACACAGACAAGGTAAGGCAGACGCACACACAGTCACACACACTTGCCAAGTTTTGGGTTAGAACTCCTACCTAACTACTTTATCACATTACAACAGTATGCATTTACAGGATGTGCTACAGAAATTACTGAGCTGCAACCTTCCCAGAGGTGTATTTCCTGGTGGGTGACACCAGCAGCCTTGCCAAAGTTGAGTATGTGAATTGTAAGAAGTGTGAGTACCCTAAAAAGCATTGCTCTCTACACAGTCAGAGACACACACACACAGTTGCCAAGTCTGGGGTTAGAACTCCTACCTAACAACTTTATCACACTACAGCAGTACACAGTTACAGGACACACTGCAGAGATTACTGGGCTACAATCTTCTCAGGGGTGTATTTCTAGGTGGGTGACATCAGCAGCCTTGCCAAAGTTGAGTATATGAATTGTAAGGAGTGTGACTACCCTAAAAAGCATTGCTTTCTACACAGTCAAAGACATACAGACATGCCCACTTAGGCACACAGTGGCCAAGTCTGGTGTTAAAACTCCTACCTAACTATTTTAGCACACTACAGCAGTAGGCAGTTATAGGACGCGCTACAGAGATTACTGGGCTACATTTTTCCCAGAGGTGTATTTCTAGGTGGTTGACATCAGCAGCCTTGCCAAAGCTGAGTATATGAATTGTAAAGAGTGTGAGTACCCTAAAAAGCATTGATCTCTACACAGTCAGACATGCACACAAACACACACATAGACACACACACAGTTGCCAAGTCTGGGGTTAGAACTCCTACTTAACTAGTTTATCACACTACACAGTTATGGGACGAGCCACAGAGATTATTGAGCTACAATTCTCCCAAAGGTGTATTTCACATTGGATGAACTCAGCAGGCTTGTCATAGTAGGGCTATGGGGAGGGTGGTGTGTGCATGGACCATAACCCATTCATCTAGCGGTTGACACACCACATGCGGGCACACAAGGGGTCATATGTCACAGGTATGTATATACAGCTGCTAGATGACTACTCCCTTGTACAGTCATGTTGCTCAGCTGGCACGTGCACCACATAGTCTGTAATGCTGACAGATACTGGTGGCTAGTATCTGCAGTGAGTGACATCTGCACCTCACATGTTTGGATCCCTTTGGCTGTGTGCTGTGTGGGACAGGTCTGGATGGCTCCTTGTCACAGTCACCCTCTTCCACACATCTATGTATGTATATCTTTGTCATATTATAGTGTGTTGTCCTGACATATCTGTCTGTATTCCTATCCACTGTGTGTGCAAGGCATGAGTGGTGCATACTGGTGAGTGTCCCCACTAACAGATGCAACTGCCAGCTATGTCTGGTCCACTGGTGTTTGCAGTCATGGCCTTCATGTGTTTAAGTGTGTGAGCATGCCCAGTATGGCCATCTGTGTTGAATGTGTGGATCGTGTCCAGGTACTTTGTGCTGCAGTGCTAACCTTTGTGTTGTACATCAACAGGTAGAATGCTGTCTCTGTAGGGTATCCATCGCTCATTTGGCTTTGACTCTTACTACATTTCTGCAAAGCAGGGGGGCACACCTGACTGTTTCTACATTTCTACACAGGGTTGGGGGGGCACACCTGACTGTTATTATATTACTTTGTAGGATGGGGGTGGGGACACCTGACTATTTCTACACAGGGTGGGGGGCACACCTGACTGTTATTACATTACTATGTAGGATGTGGGGGGGGCACACGTGACACTTATACACATTTGCTATGACTGTACTGGTATGTCAGGTCCTCCATTTCATTTTGTATTGCTAACTATCATGCTAACTAGAGGTATACCAGTGTACTACAGATCGTGGCTTTGGTTGCCCTATATATTATTGTCTGACTTCCTACCCTTCAGAACTAACATCCCACTGCCTACCCTGCTGTGGTCTGTCTGTGTAGGGCTGGGGGGGAGGTTAACCTTAGTCATCATTCTGGGGCTATGGCACAGGCTCTGTTTGGCTTTGTCTACACCTATCCTGCTGGCTGAGACTGTTGTCGGGTATGTGAACCATCCTGACTGGCATGTGTAGGTCATAGGGACACACATGTTGCTCAGCACATATCCTGCAGCGGGTTTTGTCACCCTGTGTAGTACTGGCTACTATGGTGACTCCAGTATGTGTTACAGATGTCAGGGTGCAACTATGGGTGTCTACTGATTGCTGCCATAACATTCAGCCACCCAATTCCCTTGCATGCTCACATCAATACCACAGCTACAGGTAACAACACATTCTACTCCATTTGGCAATTGATAGGTTGACTGACTTACCTTGAGGGTGTGCCAGACTTGCGGATGATGCTGTTGGGTTGCCTATGTTGGATGCACATAGTACACTCCCTACACATGGTTGAGCACAGGAAGTGTCATGTTTGGCATCCCTTTTACTGTATGTGTGAGTCAGAGAGAGGTGTCATTCCCTGGGTCCCTACTATGTCAGTGCATGTGCGATGCGTTGCCTCTTTGCCAAAGCCATGGCATACTGGGCAAGCCTCCTTCTGCCTACTGGGGCAGGCTCAGTTTGTTCCTCCTCAGGGTCACTCTGTGCCTGTGCATGCCTTGGCATTGATGGGAGGGGGTGTGTGCCCCTGCCCCATGCTGTTCCTGCTGCAGTTGTTTCCACAGGATCATATTGTGTAGCATAGCATCTACCATAACAATTTGGGTACATGTAGCTGGTGAATACTGCAAGGCTCCACCGTATGTGTCCAGACACAGGAACCGTGACCTGAGCATCCCAGACATATGCTCTATTATATGTCTGGCCTGTGCATGTGCCTCATTATGGCATTCTTGTTCAGGTGTGTGTGCATTTCTGATGGGTGTCATCACTCACGGCTCCAGTGTGTACCCAGCATGCCCCACTAGGTGACAATAAGGGATGCCCCCATTGGCAAATCTCTGGTACAGCTGCGTCAGATGCCATATGTGGGAATCGTCATAGCTTCCAGGGCAGCCAGTACATACATTCATTATAATGCCCTGGGCATCACATACGACCTGGCAGTTGATGGAGGGGATGCCCCTGCGGTTGATGCAGGCCCTACCCTGCTCACCACGTGGTGCTTTGATGCATATGTGTGTGCAGTCTATAGCACCCACTACTCCAGGGTATTCTGCTATTTGGTGGAAGAGATGCATATTGCTGGTCAACACTTCACAGGTGTTGAGGAAATATACATGCTCACTGGCATGTGCTGAAATGGTATCCAGGAACTGGTGGAATACTCTGGATGCTGATGCCTGTGAGATTCCCATGATATCCCCAGTTGTGCTTTGGGAGGTACCTGTGGCTAGTATACCTAGGCCTACACATACCTTGGTATCCACTGGGATGGGTTCCCCTCGGTCAGTTTGGTGTGTCAGATGTGGCTGGCACAGCTCAACAATTTGCTGTAGGAGGTCTCTGTCCACCCTATAGCGCTCCACTTTCTCCAGCTCATGTAGCCCCTGGTAGATTACTCTGAGTCTGTACACTCTTCTCCGTTTCTTCACTGTGGGTTGTTCGGCAGCATTCACATCCTCACTACCCTCAGCTTCTTGCACATGTTGTTCTATGTTGCCTGCTGCAGCCCTTCTCATTTTGTAGGTTTGTTTGTTAAAATGTCCCCGCTTGTATACACCGGTGGTGTAGAGTGTGGGAAAAAACAGAGGGGAAGGTGTGTGTTTAGTTTATAGTAGTGTTCTGGGTTGGGCTAGTCTGCTGCCTGTGTAATTGGCTGATTCTGATACATTTCACCTGCCAGCTAAGCTAGTTCTCCTTGATTACCTTCCTACTGCTGTTTTCCCTTCCCATTGCCTTCCTGTTTAAGTCCATGTGCGCACCGTGCAAACAGAGTGCTCAGATGTGCACACTGCTGCTATTTCCTGGCTTAACTTCTTTTTTCTTCCTGTAAAACCCAGTGCGCATGCCCACTTACACTTTGTAAAGAGTGCTAGGCAGGTTTAGACACACCCCCTAGCTTAGCTCTGCTAAGCTAGGAGCAAACCCGAGCTACAGGCCTCCAATCTGCTTACAGCATGCCTGACACCCCCCCCCCATGATGTCATCTGCCTCCTAGTCTTGCACCTAGGTATTCATACTGTTACACTGTTGGGACCTGCCTCACATGCTGGGGAAAACTGGGACTCACTATTCTTCCCCTTATTTGCATAGGATTGCCTGCTAATGCATAGTTACATGTCTCACACTGAGCCTACCCCCTTAGCAATCACTACTCACTGACCAGGTTGTCTTCTGCCTGCCATTGACTTGCATGGCAGAATACTGATTTTAGTTAGAATACTTATTTTTAGTTTATTTTCTTATTCCCCGATCTCGTTTGCGTGCCACTGCCCTATACTTTCAGCTGAGATCGGCGAAAAAAAAAAATAAAAGTTGATTTTTTTTTATGTTTTGTATTGTCTGTAATGCCAATGGCCTTATACTTGGCCATTGGCATGCTTCCTCAATGATATGCAGCCTTTATTTGGAGCTGTCATAGCTCTGTTTTGGATTTTGCAGAAATGTACTTGGTTACTAACCGAGTGCATTTCTTAGGATAGCACTAGTCTTGCATGGACTGTTGCAAGCTTCCTGGATTGCAAAATCACCTAATTTGCATGGATTTCACCTGCAAATGGGGTGATTTGCATACCAGGGCTTGGTCTGTGCAAAATTAGTGCGGAAGCACTTGTGCACACCCCTGCAGGCTGTTCCTGGATTGCACCGCAGACATATTGCCTTAATGGGCTCCTGCACCAATCTTGCACTCCGTGCAAGCTTTTGTGAATCCGGATGAAAGTCTTTTCAAATGAATTAAAAGCATACTTAATTTTACTCATTTATAAAACCTTTCTATATCACATGATTAATTAGACAATTATATAATTAAACAAAAACATATATGTTTAAACTAACAATACTCATTAAAAGCAAATACACCTAATGACATAAACACCTTTGCTTAAACATTGCCTTAAAATATTGGCTGCATGTCCTCCCTGCATTCGTTTGGTTTGCTCCAGGTGCTCCAGTTTCCTCACACATTACAAAGACATGCATCTGGAGTGTTTCTCCCCGGGCCTCTGCTGAAAATTGGCTTCATTCCAAGTTGGACTTTCCTGGTAAACAAATGTTAAATAGATTTCATTTAATCCTGGTGGCAATGCAGCATTAAATGAGAGAATCCAATTTATTTCCCTTACTTCAGTACAATTTCTCAAATCTCTACCTCCTGGCTTGTTCATAACCCTCTCTAATACTAAACATTATTTATATTTCTTCTATTGTTCATATTAATTTCCCTGTCATTAAAATAAATATTCTTCTTATTAATAATACTTCTATTACTCAATATTTCTTGTTTAATCAGTTGAACTAGGTCAGTATTGTATCCTCTACTGATAAAGCTATATTATACATTTTTAAGGAGCTCTCTTAGTATATTCACTTGTAATTCATGAATATCATAAAATTTGTCCCTTCCCTATATTTTAAGCACATATAGTAAACATATAATAGTTTTATATAAAAATATAAACAACAAAAGAAATATAAATAATACAAGAAATAAAAAATAAGAGACTGTAGGCTCATTCTGGATTTTACTAGGCAGTTTACAAAGATATGCAAGATCATGAAGACAAATCGGTGTATATTTGAAGCTAATAATATTAATAAAATTGTAGGTAATTGCCCTCAGTTCACTTATAGAAATAAGAAAAATATAAAAAGAAAGTTATGTTATAAGAGGAAGAAATCAGATAAAATTTATAATTAAAAGTTATATCTGGTAGGAAAGGTAACTAGAGATGTATAACTTGCATTTATTGTTCATTTATTAATGCTAGTCATTATATAGGATACTCAAGAACTGCAGATATTATTACTTTTAAACACTATGCAGATTGTAGAACAAAAGCTTTTGTTTACTATGCTGAATGCATTTTATGTAGTGCATTTTATATAGAAAAAAACTAATAGAAGTTGAAAAGACAGAATTCATAAACGTCTTTTAAATATAGATAAAGTAGATACTGCACTAGAGAAACATGTTACGCATGAGTCACCAAAACATCACTTCAAATTTTTAGCATTAGAGAAGGTTATCAACAAACCAAGAGTTGGAGACTTGAGATATTATACTGACGTAAGGGAAAGAAAATCGATTGTCTCCTTTAAAGCTACATTGTCACCTGGATTAAAGGAAATTATTTCTCTTAAGTCAATACTCAAGCAATACTCAAGAAAAGGCACTTATGTCATTAAGACAAGTGGCCTAATGGATAGGGCATTGGCTTCCTAAGCCAGGGATTGTAGGTTTAATTCCTAGCTGAGGTGACATAATAATGATACAAATAGACTTGGATGGAGTGTTAGTATGATGGTTAAGTTCTTTGCCTCACAAATACCAATTACAAGGTTTGATTTGAGGAAAGCTGGTTAGGCTTAAAATGGCCCTCAAGGGCTGCTAGCCTAGTACTAAACTATGCATGCTGTTTCTTTATGGACATATTTTTTATCTACTTAATAATGTGATATAGAAAGGTTTTATATAGGAGTAAAATTAAGTATGCTTTTAATTCACTTGAAAAAGTTATATATGAAAACGTGTTTGTGATACCTTATATAACTATTATACAATCTGCATGGTGTGTGGTCATCTTATTTAATTTTCTGATAAAGGTTTAATGCGGTTGGGGTAGTATCATCTGCCTTATGTTGTGGTCAGCAGAAGGTAAGGAAGATACGAATGTCAGAGAAGAGACCCATTTTTGTGAAATCTAAGATTTTGGAATTGGTTTAATAAATATGCGTGATCATAGTGATCATTTGACTAGCAATGGAATCTGTGGTGTGAAGACTTCTTGGAAGGGTGGGTTGTAAAGGATGCAAATGCACAATTTTAGCTAATTATTGAATATGCCGGCATATATATGCCACCTTGATTCCTGATCATTTAGTTTTGGGGAAGGGATAATGAGTGAGATCATCGTTTATTAACAATTACAAGTTCATTTTAGGATGCTTTCTTTCATTGCAGACATGTCTTGTGATGTAGCCATGCACAGGACCAGTTAAGCCACGATTTAGTAATGGCTACTGTATCAGGTCTGTGAATTGCTACCCATGGTTTTAGCAGGTGAATTTAATTTCTATTCTGGCAGTATTTAAACAATTTTATTACTTTTGAATCTAAAAAAGGGAAGAAATGGGATCCAGGGTTTGATAAAACATCCCTGATAGCAAACTGAAGGTGATTACAAGTAGCAGTATTTGTTTTAGCAGTGGTGCTCGCAGTGATATATTGGTGCTGAGAATAGTTTGAATTAGTGCCAATTTGTTTTGTGCAGAGAGGCTGGAGAGAGCTTCTAGAGTCTCTGGCCCTCTCGAGTGTGTGATGATAGGCTTGTGTTAATTATGTGTAAGTGAGTGAGTGAGTGAGTGAGTGAGTGAGTGAGTGAGTGAGTGAGTGAGTGAGTGAGTGTGATTAAGTTTAGGGTCATGCAGTGATAAATGGTTAAATAAGTAATGAGATTTCCTTTTTTAAAGTGATCATGCGATGTACTATGGTTAGCAGTAATTGTTTAGGTTGTATAATGTCAGATTGTTTGGGTAGGTAACTTTTATTTTATGTTTTCGTGCAATATGAATTTGGTTTTAGATTATGTGCGTTTCTTAGCTGAGGTTATATGATTTTCTGAAATAGTCCATGTAAATATGTCATCCTGAGGATGGTGGAAATTGGCATGAAGAGATGAAGGCAATTATATGAGTTTCATTTTCCATTCTCAAATAAAAATGCATGTTTATATGCATCCACTGATTTTAACTGCTTATTTCATTTTGTTACATAAACGGTGTTATTAAACCCTTACTTATGATTTTTTTTTTTTTTTTTTGCTGGCAGCTAATTGTTTTCCAACAAAGGCAGTGAGCACATGTTACTAGCTATTCAGCGTTTGTTTCAGTAAAGTTTGGATGAACAGTTTCTTTGACTGACTTCCAGATAATTGTATGGAAGCTAAACCTTAGTGTGGAATGTTTGTCTTTACAGTTTTTAATTAAAAATGTTTTAAGTACTACTGCAAATAATGCAAATGCTTAGGTTTGTTTTTCAGACCGGGGTGGCAGGAAAATTTCTTACTCATCAACATTAAACTTGCAATTTTTTTAATGAGCCTGCGCAAGTGTGGCTTCCTTCACAGATACTTGCATTTGCCTTGGGCATATTGAGTTGAGACGGAACTAGAAATATAAAAGCCACACCAATGAGAATATTGAAAAAATGGCACCTCTTCATTATACTATATGGAGCTGGTGTGACTTGGATTAAATCTACTGCTTTTTTACCAGCTACTTATTTTACACTAATTAATCATAGGCAGACATAAGCTGTTATCCAAGGAGTGATTTGATATGAACTTATTATTGTCAACAGATCCATGTTTGTGACTTAGGTCTTGTACCTAAAAGAGTTTGCATATACTTTTGTAATGCACGTTAAATGAAAAACTGTTTGCTTTGTGAGATGTGCAAACTAGTAACAAAATGCATTTTATTTTGGTTCATACAGTTTATTTCCAGTCTTCCAGTAATATACTCCACCTATTTTTTTTCTTTACAGTGTAAACTATAATGTTTTACTTGAAATACATACATTACTGAAAATGAAAATTAGAACCAGCATACCACTCTCACTTTTAACTAAAATACAGATTTGTATGGCATCATAGATTTTATGTGTAAAAGTGTAAAGGGAGTATGGAGAAATATATTATTTTCTGATGAAAATATAATTTGGTGCACATTAACTTAGCTCACTGCTGGTTTTACTCAAATGCTTACCACAGCTCATAAAACAACATCACCAATAACGTATACTATGTACCAGGTTGCAATAGCTTTCGAAGTAAGTGATTAACTTAATTATAAGCCCATCTATAAGGTAGGCTTACACTTTAGCAAGTCACTTACATTAAAAGCAAATCTTTTGGAAATGGAGCATACATCTTCTAGAGTGTTATTGATAGCTGCTAAAGTAGCATGGATGCTATTTTTTAGAAATTTGTTTAGATGGAGTAGTAATGTATCTTAGCCAACAGCCTATAGGGCTGCAGATTACACTATCCCCGGGATTCATGAAGCTTGCACCAGGCGCAGGCGTAGCGTAGGTGGTATAATGCCAAACATGGCTGCCAAGCGATTCAGGTACAATCCAATTCCACGTGCACTACCGGCATACGCCAGAGCTGCACAGCCCTCGGCTTAGGTATGCTAATCACCCCATGTGCAGTGCCGCACCATGCAAATGATGGTACATAGCGATTCATGAAGTGGTGCAGGCATAGCGTAAGCCCACAGAAATGTAAACCAAAAAACACGGTTTACATTTTTCCAGACAGAACATTGGAGCTATGAAAGTGGACCAGACTCATGTATTACAAAGTTAACATATGCCAATGGCTAAATATACAGCCAATGGCATAAGAAAAGATGCACAACACCTAAAAAACAACATTTAATGTCATGTCCACAGTAACACAAAGAACAACCGCAGGGCATGTGTGTGCAAACGGGAACACAAAGAAAATATATACAAATGTCATAAAATCGCAATGTAATACAAATCATGATTTCACCATAATACTCAATGGTATGCATGGTACACCACAACCAAGTTGCAAGGGTTGCTAAGAGTCTGTGACAGTGTTTGGCACTGTAACTAGGAATTAGTAGTCAATGCCATGCAAATGAGGGAGGCAATAGTGAATCACAAACATCCCACCGGACTAAGGATGTACCATACTGCGCAGCGCTACAGCACTGAGGAGTGGCTTAGAGGTATATATGGCATCAGCAGTGGGGTGTGTCACTGTAGCTGTAAGCACATTGGAGCAATGCAAATCCAGCCTGGCCATTGCTAAGCAAAGCCGCAGGACAGGGGTGGGGAGGTACGTATAGCATTGTTTAGCTGAGAGCACATATGGTGCCCGAAAGCGCATGTGTACGGGGAGGAAAACGTGCCCAAAACCCGGTAAATGGACGCACGCTCTGTGCACCATAGCTCAAATAGGAAGGTCAGGGGAAGAAAATAAGGAAATGCCGCAGTAGGGTAATTGGAGTACAACTGAGCAATTAAAACCTATTAACTCACAGCGGGCAATCGACGGCAGCTAACAAGTCTGCTCGCAGAAACCTGCAAAACAGGATAGGGGAGGTGTCAGATTGCAAAGAAAAGAGAACTGTCATAGCAGAGCAAAGCAAACCTGCAGTAGACTGGCCATAGAACAAATTACGCAAGATAAGCCAGGTGTAGGAAAGTACAAACAAAAGCAGGCTGCTGGATGCATGCCAGAAAATGGGAGGTGAAATGTTAAGAAATGTAAAGGGAAGGGCAAGAGGTAATCCATGGCAGCCAAATGTAATTCAACACCAAAGGCACCACAATAGTAGTTCCGGTAGTAAAACACATAAGATACCCTGTAGCTACAATCATATATACACACCCTATGACATCATCGGTGTTCACAGCACAATAGTATAAAGTGTGAAAGCACCCCACACACACCTGTGTATTCCCAAACACTGCACCATAGGTGTAAACATACGGGGAACTTTTGCAATGTACATGTTGGGAGCTGCCATAGCTGTGATTCATCACCATGTGTTAGAGACTGACGGTGTTGTGGAGGATGATGCTGACAACCACCACAGGCCCCGGAGGAGGAGAAGAGTGTTCAGACCAAGGGTAACCTACCAGGGGCTACATGATCTGGAGATAGTAGAGCATTACAGGGTGGACAGGGACATCTTACAGCAAATAGTTGAACTGTGCTGGCCACGCCTGAGATCCAACAACAACAGAGGGGAACCCATCCCAGTGGACACGAAGGTATGTGTAAGCTTGCGAATACTAGCCACAGGTACCTTTCAAAGGCCAACTGGAGATATAATGGGGATCTCACAGGCATTAGCATCCAGGGTACTACACCAGTTCCTGGATGCCATGTTACCACATGCCAATAAGCATATATACTTCCCCCGAACTCAGGAGGAGTTGGCCAGCAATATGCATCTCTTCCACCATGTGGCACACTACCCGGAGGTACTGGGTGCGATAGACTGCACGCACATACATATCAAGTCACCACCCGGTGAGCATGGTAGGCGCTACATAAACCGCAAAGGATACCACTCCATCAACCGCCAGGTCATGTGCAATGCCCAGCGCATTATCATGAATGTGTGTGCTGGCAACCCTGGAAGCTACCATGACTCCCACATCTGGCATGCCTCACAGCTGTATCAGGTATTTGTCAGGGGGGACATCCCACGTGGCCACCTTGTGGGGGATGCTGGCTATGCACTGGAGCCGTGGATGATGATTCCCATCAGAAATGCACACACACCCATGCAAGAACGCCATAATGAGGCACATGCAGAAACCAGAATCACCATAGAGCATGTGTTCGGGATGCTGAAATCACGGTTCCGTTGCTTGGACATATCTGGTGGAGCCTTGCAGTACTCTCTAAGCACGTGTGCCCACATCCTCATAGTATGTGCCATATTACATAATATGATCCTGCGGAAACAGCTGCAGCAGGGACAAAATGGTGAAGGCCCTCACAGCCCGCCGCAATTGCCAAGGCCATCACAGGCACAGAGGGATTCAGACCATGAACACCCTGTGCCAGCCCCAGTAGGCAGATGGAGGCGTGCCCAACATGCCTATGCCTTGGCAAAGAGGGAATGTATAGCACATACTCTGACAGTGTAGGCCCCTATGGACTGACACACCTCTCCACCTGCACATACAGTAAAATGGATGGCACACACACACGACCACCTGTAAATTGTAATGTATAGGGGGTCTACTGTGTGAATCCTACATAGGCAGCTCTCAACCATTGTACACACAACAGCTATTGGAACAAGGAATGTCAACACCTGAACAGTACACGCACCTATCAGTATATGTTGGTACTGTGTGTATAGGTTCCTAGGTACATCGGTAGGTACACGCCCGATTGTCAGAGGCCATTCATCAATCAAGGCAAGCAGTGTCTGCTGTCATCACCACATCGAGTAACCAACTGTCACTCAGTGGAGCAGAGCCAATTGTGGGATCCATGTGTGTAATCACTGTTCCCCACACACTCTGCATGGATTCCCTGGTGTGTTAATGAGGGGCTCCATATAATGTAATCATGTATGTAGTGGCAAAGCATGGGGTGTACCCATGACAGGAATCTGTCACCCCAGCATGCTACACCTATGGTTGTGTGAAGGTGTAGCACATTATAGTGTGTGGCTCACTGTGACATACATACCCAATGCTGGAGCACATCCATTAAACATCACTTGGACATACCATAAATAGGTCTCATCCATATGTAAACTAACTGAGTTCCCCATTTGATCGCAGTATGGAGTAACAGCCATAGTATAGTCCACAAACAAAATGCCATAAGACGTGTACAAATCCCAGATGCCCAAGTGGTAAATGCAGTGACTGTCGTGCATGTTCCCGGTCCCACGTCCTGCAAGGGATGTAACGTAATCCCAAAGGCACGAATAATGCATGTTGGATGCAGGTCATCAGATCATGTTTAGCACATGTTAGTGGGAATATGCGTTGCCCAGTGCTGGTAAGCGTCATTTAAATATGACTATATGGATATGTGCGAAACAGGGCTAAGCTTCTCTGAATATCACACAGATCACAGTCAATGATGTCCAGAACAGGTGAAACTAGCATTATTCACCCCTGTACTAATAGTGCCTGCTCTGAAGGGTAGAATGACCACTGCCAGGAGTAGAACACGCAATCATGTACACAATCACCTAACACTAAGCTACCCAAGATGTACCAATGGCAGGTGTGTAATGTGACAGGTTCAAACACAAATGTGCGGAGTACAGGTAACAGCATACACCAACATGTACACAATGAAAGGTGTATTCTGGCTGTCACTCTCTCTGTTTTATAAATATATATATATATATATATATATATATATATATATATATATATATATATATATATATACACATAATAGAGATAGAAAGGGTGCTAGAGAGATATATGTTGATATGGTTCTACCTGACTTCATCGACACGCCGGAACATCGACAGTGCAGAAGACCGACCCGACGGATGAAAGCACCGATGCTGAGGATGCCGAAATGGGAAAAGGCTGTGTAAGTATTAAGTGAGTTAGGGTTAGGGGCCGGTCAGGCAAAAGTGTGTCTTGATGAGTTGTTTTAGGGGCGGATAGCGGGATAAGGTTAGGGGGGTTAGGGGTAGGTCAGAGTAGCGGTAGTGACGGACCTTGTGTTAGTTAGGGGGGGTTAGTTGGTGAGTGTAGGTAGTTGTGTATGTGAGGTTTAGTGTGTGCTTGTGTTGTGTATGTGGTTTTGGATGGGGAATGTGTTTTGTTTGTTGATTGTGGTGTGTGAAGTGTATAAGGTTTGGTGTTTGTCGGTTATGTGGTTTTGTTTTGGTGGTGAAGTCAGGTAGAACCGTTGATATATATGGATTCACCTATATTTGCAAATATGTAGATAGGTCAACGACATGTACACAACCATGGAGGTACAAATAAATAGGATACTGCCAACTATGGAATGTGTCACATACCAACACACGTAATCACGAGGCTGAAAGACGGAAAGAACACAGTACCAGAACACTAGAACCACGTGTAATATTATCACAATATTAAGGGACATTTAGTTATTGCTGCCAGTGTTGCGGTCCACGTAGGTACTGTTTTCAACTGTGTTTGTGATTGCCGTAGTCTGTGTATATGTGTGTTGAGGGTGCCGTGTGCATTTCCATGGGACTGTAATGTGTGTGTGTGTGTTTGCATCGTGTGTCTGTTAGTGCTAACTTGGAGGTAGATCATTATGGTAGGTGTGGTTATAGCTGGCCATAGGCATACGGTTATCACCTGTCCCACTTTAAGAGGGACAGCCCCTCCCTGTGCAGTTGTGTCCTGACAAAAGATATTAAAAAGGGCAAATGTCCGAGATTGTAGGACATAATTATGTCCCATATATTATGTAATAGTTGCATTAAATAGTTATGCCTATATCATGTAAATGTTACATGAAACATGATAAGTAGCTAAAGTGCTACAAGAATAAGTATGTATTCAGGATAAAAGTATGTGCTAACCTGTGTACTGACCATGGGTATGTGTCAGCCTGTAAACACCAATGTGTGTCCTGCAAATGTCCCACTATGGCCATTTGAAAAGGTGGCAACCCATGCCAAAGAGGTTTAGTCACCAACACAACTGCAATGAGTGCAAATATCTGTGACAGAAATACACGGCACAGATATCATTTAGTAACATTCCTTTACATATCACTGTATTTCCGGAGGTATGGAAGTATCAACCTCACCTGCATACTATATAGAAACCAATTAACAATGGCCCAATGTATAAGCCCATAACAACCATAGTTTCAGTCTACTAACTGATAGCTCTTCAATTAGGGAAGGAGCCCACACACATATATGGAATAAGTAGAAATGTAGTCCCCACAAACCTGTATATGCTATGTACACCCACCTACATCTCCCACACACGAAACAATAGCAATACAGACTGTAATAACAACACAAAAATCCACTCACACAATTACATCTGCAGAAGTGTTAACATACCTTGTGAGAGACACATTTGTAAAGGTGCCATGTGAAATCACAGCTGTTGTATAATGGAACAGACGGCGATGTTACAGGTTTTGTTTGCAATAGTCCCTTATCAGACAGGTGAGATAACAGGTACACTCACATGTAGAACCACATACTCGAGCCATCACAAACAATCCACGGGGGACATGAATCCAAAATATCCATGTCTCTACAAATAACAGTTGCAATTCCACACAACAAAACACATATAGGCCGTCTCCCTGAAGATGGGGCAAAAGGGCAACACCCAAGTGGAGAATTCAATTATACCCCACTGTTGCAACGTAAATGGTGAATGGAGTAGTTGCACAGCTGATGTGCATGTAATAATTTACTCAGGAGCACCAATTGGCGGCAGGAAACCACATGTTACAGGTATCAACGTATATAAGGATGACTTGCCAGACATTCAAACCGTATGCTCATACAATAGAACTGTTTAAACTGTAAAGGTGTAAGAGAGATATTTACAAAAGTTCGGAACGCTGACAAGGTATGTAGAACACTCAGTATGTTAGTGTATGTATACCCTGTTTTGTATTAATTAAAAGTGTCCGCAATGCATAAAGTGGGAAAAGGTATTATGTAGTGATGTCTTGCTGAGCATAGTAACACTTGTAGAAATTGTGTGTCCTGCTGTAGGCCACAAGGTAAACATCACAGACACCACAAGGGATGCTACGTGAGGGCTTTAAACAGAACAATTCCACACACCCGCCATCAGTGGTAGGGTATGTCCAACAAGTACGTGCCATAGCAGGGGATAGTATATGTTGATAAACTGCTACAGTAGGCATGTGTATGGGCATATAACAACAGTAACATGCCTAAGGTGGTCCTGCTGTGCAAGTATGCTTTGCATTATGGGATAATATGTAAAATATGTGTAATGTACAGTATTGTAGGTAGATATGTCAGATATTCTACACAGCATAACAGTTATATCAAGCAAACAAAAGGTATCGTCGATTGGCATGTACAATACACAATAACAGGATACATATGGCTTGTAGTCACGGGACACTGTAACAGCATGATAGCTAATCGAAATGGAAGAGCTACTCAATTAACCATGCACAAAGGACATGTAATAGCTTCACAGGTTCATAGTGAGGTACTATGCTGTCTGGCAAGTCTATGTGTAAGCCCAACTACAGTGTTTACACCGACAGCATCTCTCTAGTGTAGTGTCCTGTCTGTGAACAGCAGAGCCATGTGCTACCTGCACCTCTGCACAGTACAGCCACTGCAGTGATCCCTGGCGTACATGTGTGTCTCCCATCCACCAAGTGAGTTATCTCATAAACTGTGCTACTGAGTGTCCCTGCGTGATGTACATAGGAATCATGTTCCAAAGCATGGTGAGTGTTTGGTTTGGGAATGTAACCCTCAAGACCATCCCACTCATCGTTGCATTTGTGCACATATCCATGAGCCATGTTGCTCTCAGTGGCTTTTGCTTATGTCGCTTATGTGGAGTATATCCATAAATATTGTTGTGGACATGGGCCCTGTATGTTCAGCAGAGGTCACCCCTGAGTATGCAGTATGCAAATGTGTACAGTCGTGGTGTCCGTAGTACTGTCGCGTACATCAACCTTCAGAGCTCAATAATCCTCATGGTGTGTTAATGTTGTGGTATGTAAAGCCATTGCTGTTCTGTAAGGTACACCCTAAACAGGGTGTTGTACCCTTGAATGTGTGTATACGTCAGGAGTTTAGAGGTACAATGGGTACCTTTGTTCCAGCTACAAACCCAGTACAGATAAGGGTGGCCATGTAGAAGGATATCCATGCCACATTGGCAATATGTTTATCAAAGGAGTGGGTGCTACATACGTGTGTACTAAGATCCTGTATAATGTCACATGTATGTAGGGGACTACCACCTATGTGATAGTCAGTGGGTGATTGATGTAATCCAAAGGTGATGTTCATGCACCATGTGTCATGCAGCTTGAGGCCATGTTATCGACATCAGGTATCCGTCACAGTGACACCCTTATGGAGGGAGTCTGTATCAGCTGGTGGATCAATCATGGCACCTTGTATGCAGTTGTCTGGAAACCTAGTCAGGGAAAGTCCCTCTGTGCTAGCCTGTACCTCAGGGAAGCATATACCGAACATGAGGGGCCCTATGACTGAGGACTGTGGTATGCCAAGTGTAACTGAAATACAGTAGGTACTACAGTATCCTACCCTCATTGTGTGGTTCCTGTCTGTGAGCCACTTTAAATAACATCCTGAGACATAGGGGTCGATGTGCAGGTGGATGTGTATGTTGTCAATACTAGAATGGAGAACGGTGCTGAAAGCCAATGAGAGGACAATGTAGGCTGTATGGACCCCCTTACCATCATCACCTACCCTGGTAACTGTATCAAAGGAGTCCACCAGGTGAAGGAGCCATGGCCTGGCCCTAACAAGTCCAACCTTGGTGGCATCAAAGGTCTGAAGCCCACCAATGTCTCTGTGAATGACTTCCATGATGATGTGCCCCATAGCCTTGCAGAACAGTCCAGTCAGGCATATAGGGCAATAGTCCCTCTGGTTCATTGTGGCGCCACCTGTGTGGCATGTGATAACTGTTGCTGTGCACCATTCAGGGGCCACAATGTCTGATACAAAGCTATTAGTGAATCTGGTGGCCAAGTGGGGAGACATGTTGTTCTGAGGTTTGTGTAAATCACAGCCTGGGATGTTGGATGGTCACATGGAATCTGTGTTCCAGGCCTTAGAGAGTGCAGGTTGGAACTGTGTAGTTGTGACCGCAGGGACCCCGCAATGTTCCTGCATGGATTATGGCCCTGTAGGGAGTGAGAGGGTGTAAAGTTAGCATTGAACCCATCCACCAGGATGTTGCCAACATCACTCGGTTCTGTAATGTTCCAGAGTAACCGTCGTATGTCAGAGCAGATGTGGGTATTGCCAATGAATACTGACATACCTCCATAATGCTTTGTGGTACACCCTGGAATGTGTCGCAGTAATGTTTATGTAGCTAGGTTTGGAGGATGTGATAAGGGATCCCGGAGCCCTACTGAGGCTGACCAGTGAGCTACCCCAC
This sequence comes from Protopterus annectens, assembly GCF_019279795.1. Lineage (NCBI taxonomy): Eukaryota > Metazoa > Chordata > Ceratodontiformes > Protopteridae > Protopterus > Protopterus annectens. The sequence continues at coordinate 87,924,547 of NC_056726.1, read as the reverse complement.
CCATGGGATTGTACTCCGCTTTGCAAAAGCCTTCACCTTTTGTTGTACATTATGTCCATGGAACTGGACCCCCGGAGTGGCGTCCATTATCTGGTGGGTACCATCATGGCTCTGTTTGGAATAGCATGCTCCATGCAGTCGTGTAAGTGCTAATGAAGTGCACTGGGGTATGTTTCAGCGTTTGTATGTGCATTGTCCATCTGCACGGGAGTCATGACGTTTACTACTGCTGTCATAAGACATCTGTAGTAGGCGTTATACTAATCTTGTACTGTGTATGCCATGAAGGGTGTGGTGCCGGGATGTGGATAACAAGGGTGATTAGCATATGTTCAGAAACTACCAATGAGGGGATAACCACTGGTGTGGAACACCAGTGACATGTTGGTAATGTCCATGTCTAGGATATTGTTGGTCTTGGTGGTGGTGTGTATGTGTTGATCCAGCTGAGTGGAGGTTATGAATCCTGGACAGTGTTGGCCTAATGTGTCAGTACATGAGTAGCTATCCCAGTTAAGTGAGGGGTAGTGTCAGTCGTACATCAGTAGTACCTGTCTGAACCCTACTGTCCATTACACCAAGAAATGAGGGCCGGTAACCATGGGGTATGTTGTTGAATCCCTAGCATGTTACAATGTGCATAGCAGTTCTGGCCACAGTTAGTTGTACGTGGATCACCTCTGATGCATTGTGCTAAGTAACCAGCCAGTGAAATATTGACACACCTCAGCCGTGGGTGTTCCGGTCCAGGTTACATGACTGAAAGGTGTGGTCTGCGTATAACCTGTCAGTGCAGGTGTGCTCTGCGGATCCTAGAGGCAGGTCCCAATCACTGCAGAGATATTGAAGTGGTCCATTATAAGGAGTGCCATGCCTGTGTGCGTCAGCGATGATGTCAAGCATTGAGTCACATGACCCCATGTTTTGCTTGCCTGTTCCCGTTCCGGTGGTGAATGTTACTGGAAACTGTGCAAGACAGGCAGTATAGGAGCAGCAAGAGCCTTACATGTTATCTGTACTGAAAGCATCATGTTTTGTAGACCATGTCATTCAAAGCGGACAGATACTGGGTACCTGTGGAATGACAGCGGAAGCATAGGCAACTGTTGAAGTGAAACAGTCAGTTGTTGTACAGTGGTATCTAGTCTGGATGAATGCAGAATGCTCCCCAGGGCTTGGCCGATACCTTCTGGGCTACAAGACCGGAGAGCTATTGCATGTCCCTGCACATGTAGTCTGTGAAGTTACATCTCAGGGCAGTCACACTAACATGGAGAATGACAGTCAAATTGTACCTGGTGAGGTGTGGCATGGGTGCATAGGTTATGTTGCAGAACAAGTTACCCAACAGCTAGATGTAAGCTACTATCCCCTTGTGTAGCCTGCTGAGTGGGACGTCAGTGTGACCGCCTACAGAGTCACCTATGACTTGTGTGTTGGGTATGTTATGACACCCTATTGGCTGTAGTTGATGAGCACACATGAGTCTGTGGGCTATAAGTAATTGTTGTTGTGTTTGGTGATGGGGGCTGCCTCTGGTGCCTACACAGAGTATGGAGAAGTTCTGCAAATGTTGTACTCATACTATGTGTGGCCTGTGGTGGTGGTGGAGATCTTGTGAGACTATGTGATGAGTGGGGTATGTTGCAAATGTTACACATCCCCCACATGAATGTCAGGTACAGTCTGGGTTGGTGAGAGCATTACCCCCAGCATGGCTACATATGTGCATCTCCCACAGGCTGTAGTGTCGTATGTTGGTAGGTGAGCATTGACTGTGTACATGAGACAATTGCTCTATTGCCACATGTTCGCCATATTCATCATATAAACAGGCAATAGCACTGGTACGTGACAGTTGGACATGACTGTATATTCAACCATGTCTCATGAGACATGTGAGTTATGTGTGTACAACAGCTGTTGCACTGTAAGCAAGCTGGAAATGTAAGGACAGACAGTGTACTTGTAAGAAATGAGTTGGAATGGGTGCTATAGTAATTAGTAGCTCATGAAGTGCTCACAAGTTCTGAACAAGTGCTGAGCATGAATATGCAATACACATAGGGTGTTGGATAATATCAACCCACTGCAACCCACAAGTGGAGACGACAGTCATAATTGGAGGCACTGCACTATTACCCTGCTGAGTATGGTCTGCAAGTCTATGAACCTTTATCAACGTAGATGTTAGCAGTACAGAAGTAGATGACAGCACAGATGATTTCACACTGCATTGCATACCTGTGACAGGTCATAGGACATCATCACCCATACCATGTTCCAGCTACACTGAGTATTCTAGATGTACCTTCGTATGTCACAGGAGTGTTCTACCAGTGGCCTGTTGACAGAATCAACACTACAAAAGGTGTCAGAGTGACATGTGCATATCACACCAGTGGCAGCTACAGTAAAACAGGGTTAATGTTTTGTACTCCACCCTCATTGTAACCCATACCACACAGACAAATGGGAGGCATCTGTGTATGTAAGGATGTGAATGGCCATAACCTAGGAGCAATAGCTGTCTCAGTGTTGTGGACAACATACAGAATGGGCTTTGTGGGTGAGGTGTGTGACATATGTGCACAATCTAACAGCTGATAATAGCATTGTCACCGCTAGGTGAATAACCCTGTACCCATTAACTACCACCTAGGCAGCGGTCAACATTATGGACACTGTGTAAGGGATGGTGCTGTGCAGTTCATCTCCCTGAGTTGGTGACATCTCCAGGCCTATTAGGTAGTCATACGAGGCACCCATGTCATGACAGGGTGCCATCCAAGAGCATGGAGATCATTGGACAGGCATACTCAGCACTCGGGTGACCAATATCGGATCACATATCACCTTTAAGGGGTATTGGCCATGCGTAGATGGGTGATACCAGCCTTCACAATCCTCACCTCCACTATGCAGCATGCTGGCTACCTTCCATAAAGACATGTGCTACACTGTGATGTTGGACATGCTACATGTACATATCCTGATCTGAAAGACATACGTCATGGACAGCCACCATCCTACTACAAGGATCGCCAGATGCTAGACAGATCCCTGTGCCATACATGTTACATACTCCCACCATACCATGCAACCCTGTCCATCAAAGCTGCACATGTCATCTCTGTCATACATGGTGTGATGACCGCATGGTAGATGTATTATTAACTGTCTGGATCAGTAATGTGGCACTGATGCACCCCGCAGTGGCAAAATGGCTGTCAGATACAGCTAGGAAACATTGCCTGTACATGCTATAGTTGATAACCATCCCTGTGAATGATGTCCGGCTAGCCATTGTCCCATGTCTATCACATGTGCAACACAGGCGATCCGTGGCAGGATGTTGAACTGCTGTACAGTGCCGTGTAGATGTATATGGCAAAACACATGCATGTAAAGGTTCCATGCGTATGTGTGCATTGTCACTGCTCATGTCCATTAAGGCAGTGTTTGTGTTGATATGTGACATATACACAGCATCAAGGTCAATAGCATCACTGTGGACACATCCAGGCATGTGGTAATAGGTAAGAACACCAGTAGAGGCAAACAGACATGCCCACATCAAGACAGCATTCACATGGAGTATGAACAATGTAATGAGGTGACACACATATATGGTGATGATATCCAATGCATAACGGGTGTTACATGTGAGACACAAACATGTCAGTCATGTCAGTGTCATGATGATTTGCAAAGATAACTGTGCAGATGTACTAGATTCAATACAAATGTATGTGCAGCTGTATCTCTGTACATCTCTGTGATACTGTGACCTGTCACCATCATTATGTCTTCCAGATAATGCCTTGTTCACACCTGCCAGCGTACAGCCACCAGGAGGATGATGTCCTCATCCCGTACCTCCATGAGAACTACGAGGTGTTGTTCAGTCATGTGCCACAGCATGCCCAGCAGTGTGATGACCTGTGGCAGGACCTTCACAGGAGGGTTAATGATGTGGGTGGCCATAACCACACCTACCAGCAGGTGCGCAGACACTGCACGGACTTGATACGACATGCGAAACTGCGTGCCACTGTAATCGCCAGGGAACAAGGTGGAACAGGTGGTGGGCCACCAACCCAGCCCCCACTCACACACACCGAGGAGCTACTGGCCAGCCTGGGGACACCCTCAGAACAGCATCCACAAACACTAGCTGCCATCGTGGAGGTGGGTGTCTCCCAACCAATGAGCCTGGAGTTGCCTGGTAAGTCACTAATGCACATATGACTATTATATCCTATTTAGTTGCATGTGTCACTGTACAATATGTCATGTAACATCATATGCAAGGTATGTTTACACACATGCTGCATACTACAGTATGCTACCCTGTGTATGCACACATGTGCATACTATATGCTATTGTACAGGTGAATGTGTTAACATGCACAGTGCACCCTGTGGCTGTCATACAGTCATGGATAATGTTCAAACTGCTGTGTCACCCCTATACAGGTACCTCTGGCGTGCCGCACAGACATCAGTCCATTGCAGGTGAGACTGTCATCAGTATCAGGCATGTTAATGCATATATCTATTTGCCATGTGGTCAGTTAACACATGTATACATGATGTATGGTCCAGACACTATATACAGGTCGCATCTCCCATCATTCACACTGGCTACCCATGTGCAATATATACAAATGAAATGAAACACTGACATGAAACCACAGTATCTGTCATTGCTACATGTGTGGACAGCTGTGCATACAATGGTGGAGGTGTTGTTCAATGTAGGCATCTGTACTATACATTGGAACAACACATGTGTGGTATGCAAACAGTACCACACAGTGAGCCGGGATGTGGGCAGCCCACAGGAGTCACCATTGTGTTATATGCCCCTGCAATGGGTGCACACATTGTGATGTGCCATCTGACATGTCCCAGACATGTAGTGTTCTGGCTGCAATATTGTCACACTATCCCATAATACATACCCCACATACCAAACATACAACCCGTTGTCTGCATAGCCCTGTGGACGGTGACATATCTGACATCTATGGGTGTATGTCATATTGGACTACGCAGACATGTGAGATAGAAGGCTATCACAAACATTTGGCCAACACATGGTCATACATGGCCATGGAGGATGGCCAGAGACATGTAGCCACACAGTAGATGTGATGTGTATACACCCTGTTGCACATTGTCCACACATGGTCCTACTATAGCCTTAGTTGACTGATTATACAGTTGATGTGGTACACTGGACATCCTAAAAGCCTGTGCACAGCTAATGGAGGTGTCACGTAAGTCGACCTTATAAAATGTGTTGAACATCACGACTGTGTCATAGCATGACAGCAGTCACCTGTACAGCTTCCACAGACATTGACACCACATCAGGCCACAGATACCGTGCATTTCCCTTGCTGCTGTAGCACATCACCATCAGCCGTGCACCTCGTGTGTGTGGTACATCAATGTCATGTGGGACATGGTGTATTGACAAGTCTGCCATGTGTGGACATGGTTGCCAGGCAGCTAAGACAATGTAGTAGTTGTGCAGGGGTGTCATCCATAGGACTTCCAGTGACCTGTCACATGACACAGCATGGTTTGGTGTGTATACACCTCAGTAACATGGGTCACAATCCACAGTTATGTCATGTGTATGCACGCAGTTATGGCTATGCAATGTGTGCATATTACACACTGTATAGCAATATAGACGCCTCATGATGCCATGCAATGGCACAGTGCCTGTACTTCACACTGTATAGCAATGTAGATGCCTCACACTACCCTTCAATTGCTCATGCACATTTGCTAAATGTGCATTCTATCTGTAGGGCATACAGACAACACTGCAATGTGATACCCATTACAATGCTGTACATGTGTCAGTACACCATTGTGTCCGACATGTATGCATGTCAATGCACACGTCAGCAGATTACATGTCAAGGTCACTTCAGCCATGTGTACTGTTAACCTGTGCTGGTCCACATGGTGTATTACAGGGATGCATGCTTACTACCATGATTGTGTGAACTGCATGGCTACTGATATGACACCTGCTTGCTGTTGTGTGCAACCCAGGGAGGTATGCTAACTACCACTATTAATGTCTGAGCTGCATGCCGTCTGCTGTATCACATGCATGCTGCATGCCGTCTGTCAAATCACATGCATGGTGTGTGTGTGTGTGTGTGTGTGTGTGTGTGTGTGTGTGTGTGTGTGTGTGTGTGTGTGTGTGTGTGTGTGTGTGTGTGTGTGTGTGTGTGTGTGTGTGTGTGTGTGTGTATTGTAATGTAGAGTCTTTCTTTGCATTCACAGGTGATGTAGGTGTGTTACCCTCCTGTGGTCCATCTGATGTTAGTGTCCCCACAGATACTAGCAGTGATGAACATATGCATGAGGTACAGGAAGGGTTGTCAGGGGCTGAATCTGTGCCAATGGTTGCCAACACAGCTATGTCCCCCTTTTCCCTGCACACAGTTCTCATGCCAACACATCCCCCATCACCAGTGTCCATAGAGGAAGGACAGTCAGAGTGTGTTAGCTCGGAACAGGAATGTGTGGTGGCTACAGAAGGTGTGTCTCCACACCATGGTGTCAGTGTAATGACTGCAGATGTGCCACACAGGCATGTGGCCAGTGCTGCTCGTAGGAGGACCTCTGGCAGACATGCACATGCAGGACAGAGTGCAGCAGCTGGTATCACCAGATGCATGTTCCAGACTGTAATGGTGGCACAGGCATGTGCTGAATGGCAGAACAGAGAAGGGCAGAGGTTTCAGAAGGCTGCTATCCATACTCTAAAAGACAACATCCAGGCATTGGCAAATGCTCAACAGCAAATTGCTGATGTTCTGGACAGGCAATTGGGTGACATGATCAGAATCCTTGACCGTGGCATGGCAATCTGCGAGCGTGAGCTGTCTGTGCTGGAACATCTGGTAGGAGTGAGGCGTAGGCCACGTGGACATAGGCCAGCTACACCATCTAGTGCAGGTCAACGTGAATGAGCCACCTCATATGCCTGCTCCCATAGTGCCGGTAGAAGTAGCAGTGAAGCTGGTGTTGCACTGTCCACACCAGGACACAGCAGGACATGTGGACATGGCCCTGGATGTACCCAGTGGGGACACGGTTCTAGTGGACATGTGTAATCAGACAGTAGCCAATCTATACCTCCGCTGGTAGTGCCCGTGCAATCCCTGGCAGGCACAGGTCATGTGGCCATGGCCGGACACAGTGAGCTGTACATCCTGGTCTGTACAATCTGGAGCTGTCAATAATAACCCTGTGTAGGCCTGGAAAAAGGCAGAACTGTGTGCAATCATATGCGCATACAGCAAAAACATCTGTAGGGCACCACAACACCCACATGCATAACGACCACAGATGTCCAGTCAGATCACCGGCCCTTACCCACACACATGATGTCATCCACTGGTGCAGCCTATGCCCCTGGCAAACAATATCACCCTGTGCATATGATAATGCCTGTGCCACATCCCTGTCATCCACACCGTCGGTGCAGGGACATGCTCAAATGGTCTAATGCACAAGGTTAACAGAATAGTGAGAGAAGTGTATATTACATTAGTTGTGTACTGTTGACATGCACCAGACATACCATGTAATACAGGTTTTATAATGCATTGTTATATGTTCACAGTATGTGTCTTGGTAACAACAGTAACAGCATGTTGGTAATGATGCCCTGGTTCCCTCCTTATGGTCTACTTGCATGTGCCAACAAGTAGCAGTGTTTGCAGTTTCCCATGTGTAAATGTGGAGTACTCACAGGCATGTATGGCAATACCAGCATACTATACGTAGCCTTAACCTGACTGTTAGAAAGGCTACCATACCACAAATGTCCACACATCTACTGATGCAGAATCATGTGGGCTGTTTAATAGGCTACAGTGGCTAGAGACGTGACATCCATACCAGGTCACATCACAGGTATGTTGACATGGTGCAGTGGGTTTACACAGCGGTCTGGCCGATGATAACGTTAGAGGCCACTTGATAGCATGAGGCCTCATTGTGTAGCAGTAATACCCTGTCACATTACAGGATGAGAACACACACAGACATACACAGAAACACATAGTAACATGCCCACACTCACGGGGTCAACAACACTATAATGCACACTCGATAGAGTTGAGGTGAGGACCCCTGCCTATGTGGTAATCACCCTCACAGTACTGTGCACCCACATGATGCAAAACAGAGAATGAACATGTACAGGTAGCCAGTAAGGCTGAGACTGATGGCATCAACAGGGTAGTAGACGACATCACCATGAGGGGTTGAGGATCCTGTCTGTTCTGTATGGTAGCATACACCCTCACTCAATGCACCAGACAGCCATACATACATACACACACACACACACACACACACACACACACACACACACACACACACACACACACACACACACACACACTGTGGAGTCCACAAATGTCATTCACATATGGATAGCTGACATGTGTGTGATACACACACCACCCCTGCCTACGTCATGCTTTCCACACTGCAGTATGTACAGATCTCTACAACAGAGTACAGGGGTGTGTAACAATTGGGATGTATTCCCCACCATAGGTGGCATATATGGTCACACAAGAAAACACACATGACAGTACTGTGAATGATACACCTGCTATATGATGATACGTCTGACAGACATGCAGCAGTATTGTCCGCATTATGTGTACCAATGCTACCTTCGGCAATTTTCTGCTATAAGCACACGTGAGGATGTAAGTGTTACAGGTGTCACGTGACTTACAGTCAGTAACACCCGACCGCTGTGTAGGTTTTATGTCTTCACCGTCAAGTAACAGTAAAATAGCGTACTGTTTGCACATATAATGGTAGGATGGCTTGTGACACACCTGTGAGCTGTCCCCGGCAAACATTCATCTGCAAAGGTCGATCACCACTTTATGTGCACACATACATCCATACCTGATATACATCCTACCGTACTGTCAGTATTTCACCATATACAGGTGTCAGTGATGGGGCTGCATTGCAACTGCATGTTGTAGTTAGGCACAGATGAATTACATACATCAGCTACTGCACATGCATGGTAGCTGCATGCACACCACTACGTGTACATGTGTGTTGGTCCTACATGCCTGTCATGTAGCCATGTTTGTATGCACTGCAATTGGTGGACATGTGTGATGACATACATAACACATGGACTGTTGTATGATATTATGGGTGTCATGGGTAACTAGTACAGAGGGAATGTTTCCTCAGTCAACATTGCTACCTTATGTACTGTTAGCATTCAATAGCCATGGACCTACCTTCCATGTGCATGCCTGTGATTGCTGTAGCCACTTGTCTGCACGGAGGACAGCAAAAGCTATGCTATGTACATATGTGTTGTGTGAGTGTGTGTGTGTGTGTGTGTGTGTGTGTGTGTGTGTGTGTGTGTGGTCCATGCACATATCCACTGCGATTACATGTATGTCATATCCAAACATGTGTGTTCTTTGGTGTACAGTGACAGTCATCTGTCACAGCTGTGTAAGACCCAGGGCCCCTGTTATGTGTAGAGCCGACCTGGTTATGTACAGTGGTATCATTGCATTGCATAACACATGACGGAACCCTGTCAGTACATGTGTAGTCTGCACAGTTGCTGTAGACCTATGTACAGTCCACTGGTCATGAGTCACATGGTGTTAGGGTAATGTATGGATGTGTGTTGCTGGTCCAAGGACATGGTGATGTCTGAGGGCTACATAGTAGAATGCGGCGTTTACCTCTGTGATCTGCACCTGAGACATCTGTGATGGCTTTTGAGTGTGTACTGGTCAGTACATGTGAGTGGCCTTCATGTACGTGGGGACAGTAACACCATACTGTGCCCTTCCATGTTTAGAACCCGTGTGCATGCAAGACAGCCCTTCATGTATGTGGGGACAGTAACACCATACTGTGCCCTTCCGTGTTTAGAATCCGTGAGCATACAAGACAGCCGTTTGCTACTGCTAAGTGTGTGAGCATGCCCAGTACGCTGTTGTGTAGATGGACACACAGTACATTCCAAACTGTGCCCTTCCGTGTTTAGAATCCGTGTGCATGCAAGATAGCCCTTCGCTTCTACTAAGTGTGTGAGCATGCCCAGTATGCCGTTGTGTAGATGGACACACAGTCCATTCCAAACGGACGTGTGATACTAAGTGTGTGAGCATGCCCAGTGACACCTTGTGTTGGTGATGTGCCTCTATGTATGGGCAAAGGCCATTGACATCCTGTATAGCGATGGCGGGCATCCAGGCAACAGATGTCCATACCCCACATCAGGATGGATGCCTACATTGAACACACTGGTTGACTGTCTTGAAGGGTGTACTGTCTGTGGCGTGTCTCGTATCTATGTAGTGTTGTAATAGTGCTCCATAGATAGGCAGTTGTCCTGCTCACACCACTGTCGTGTGTTTGTCTATGTCTACCTTGGGACAGTAATATGCTTTTAGACTGCTCACTCTCTGTACATTCCCTATCGGCATCTTTGCCTTTGCGGATGATGTCATCCACCTAGAAGTATGCCTCTTGGAGTGCTGTGTTCCAGTAATCTCGGTAGCGCATTCTGTAACTGTGTAATGCTGCAGTGTGATAAGGTAGTTAGGTGTATGTTCGACTCCCAGCCCTGTCAAGTGTGTGCCTGTCTGTGAGTGTGTGTTTCCAGCTGCCTGGGGACAGAGTAATGCTTTTAGACGGCTCACTCCACATACATTCCCTATCAGGGTCTTTGCCTTTGCAGATGATGTCATCCACCTAGAAGTATGCCTCTGGGAGTGCTGTGTTCCAGTAATCTCGGTAGCGCATTCTGTAACTGCGTAATGCTGTAGTGTGATAAGGTAGTTAGGTGTATGTTTGACTGCCAAGTGTGTGTGTGTGTGTGTGTGTGTGTGTGTGTGCGCGTGTGTGTTTCCAGCTGCCTGGGGACAGAGTAATGTTTTAGATGGCTCACTCCACATACATTCCTTATCGGCGTCTTTGCCTTTGCGGATGATGTCATCCACCTAGAAGTATGCCTCTGGGAGTGCTGTGTTCCAGTAATCTCAGTAGCGCATTCTGTAACTGCATAATGCTGTAGTGTGATAAGGTAGTTAGGTGTATGTTCGACTCCTAGCCCTGCCAAGTGTGTGCCTGCGTGTGTGTTTCCAGCTGCCTGGGGACAGAATAATGCTTTTAGACGGCTCACTCCACATACATTCCCTATCGGGGTCTTTGCCTTTGCGGATTATGTCATCCACCTAGACGTATGCCTCTGGATGTGCTGTGTTCCAGTAATCTCGGTAGCTCATTCTGTAACTGCGTAATGCTGTAGTGTGATAAGGTAGTTAGGTGTATGTTCAACTGCCAAGTGTGTGTGTGTGTGTGTGTGTGTGTGTGTGTGTGTGTGTGTGTGTGTGTGTGTGTGTTTCCGGCTGCCTGGTGACAGAGTAATGCTTTTAGATGTCTCACTCCACATATATTCCCTATCAGTGTCTTTGCCTTTGCGGATGATGTCATCCACCTAGAAATATGCCTCTGGGAGTGCTGTATACCGGTAATCTCGATAGTGTGTTCTGTAACTGCGTAATGCTCTAGTGTGATAAGGTAGTTAGGTGTATGTTTGACTCCCAGCCCTGCCAAGTGTGTGTGCGTGTTTTCAGCTGCCTGGGGACAGAGTAATGCTTTTAGATGGCTCACTCCACTTACATTCCCTATCGGCGTCTTTGCCTTTGTGGATGATGTCATCCACCTAGAAGTATGCCTCTGGGAGTGCTGTGTTCCAGTAATCTCGGTAACGCCAAGACACTGGGTTGTCAACACATACATTCACAAATGGGTCTGGTGAGTAACTATCAGCAGCCCTACTCTTACCCTTGAAATGGTCTGACCCATGTGACGCAACATATCACATGTGCCTTGATAGTAACAACACTACATGATGCAGGTGGCACATGTAGTTTCCTTTTCATTCCTGTCTAATGCATTGCTGTCATGTGGTCCACTGTTGTGATATAAATGCCATATCTACATATGTGTGTACATGTATATGTGTGTATGTATATATAATATATATATATATATATATATATATATATATATATATATATATATATATATATATATATATATATATATATATATATATCCATGTATATATGTATACAAATAATATATGATATATGTAGATGTAGAGGTGGACATATATGTGAACATATATGTCTGGGGACATCAGCACTATTGAATGTTTGTGCCGAATGATCTGTACGTGATAACCTGGGATCTATGTATATCTGTATATCTGCCATGGCGTGGTGGTAGTGCACATTGTCTGTATTGTGCAGGGCCACGGGTTGTAGTCATGTAGACACCGGTTATTTTGTTGCTGGGAAGACCATAGGACATTGAGTATTGTGATAGTAAGGCACCTGTTGTGTATGGATCTGAGCGACACTGAGCAGTGGTTATTAATTTGGAGGTTCCATATGGGTCATATAACTATTCATTAGAAGACTATACTATGCAGATGAGGTTGACTATAGTGTATCACATTTATCACCAGGGTGTGCTGCTGGTCCCTGGAGTGTATGTGTGTAGTCAGCCGGGTGCAGGTCTCGAATATAGTTGACAGCATGGGAGGGGGATCAGGAATACTGTACGTACATTGCAGTATTGTGCCTCGGGAGTGCTCCTGCCTTAGCACACCTAAGCTAGGGGCATGTCTATACCTGCCTGGTGACATTGGGAGGGATGACAGCAGTGGTGGGTTAGTCAGGGTGTACAGGCTGCTCAAACAGGTGTTGATCAGCACAATCAGCAGATGACATGGCCAGCCCGCACATGAACAGTACGTTAATGCGAGCAAGCAGCATACACACAGGTTTCGTCTGCACTCTACACCACCGCTGTATATCTGCAGGGACATTTCATGACACAGTCCAACCAAATGACATGGGCTGCGGCAGGCAACATATACCAACATGTGCAGGAGGCTGGGACAGTGAGGATGTGTATGCTAACGAACAACCCTTACTGGGGTGAGATAAGACTTTATAGACCGAGGGTGACTTACCAGGGGCTACATGGGCTGGGGATGTTGGAGCACTATGGGGTGGACAGAGACATTCTACAGCAGCATGTTGCCCTGTGCCTGCCACACCTGAAACATCAAACAGGCTGAGGGAAACACATCACAGTGGATACCATGGTATGTGTTGGCCTAGGTGTACTAGCCACAGGTATATCACACAGCACAACTGGGGATATCATGGGTATCTCACAGGCATCTGCATCCAGAGTATTGCACCAGTTCACAGACGCCATGTCAACATATGCTAGTGAGCACATACATGTCCTCAACACACGTGATTAGTAGACCAGCAATATGCATCTGTTCAACCACATGGATGACTTCCCTGGGTTATTGGGTACTATAGCCTGCACACACATACACATCGTAGCACCACCCATTGAGCGGGCCTACAGTCACTGCAGGGGCATACCCTCCAACAGCTAAGCCATATGCGATGGCCAGGGCATGAGATTGAATGTGTGTGCTGTCTGCCCTGGAAGCTATGATGTGTCCGATATATGGCTTCTGACACAGCTGTAGCACACCAAATCCAATATGGGCATCCGCTACAGTCTCCTAGTGGGGAATGCTGGATAAACACTGGTGTCGTGGCTGATGACACCCATCAGCAATGCACACACACCTGAATACTCACACCATACTGAGGCAGATGCACAGACAAGACATATACTTGTGCATGTGTTTGGGATGCTCAGTTCACAGTTCTGGTATCCGGACACATCCGTTGGAGCTCTGCAGTATTCACAAGCTACATGCATACAAGTTGTTATGGTATTTGCTATGCTACACAATCTTATCCTGCAGTAACAGTTGCAGCAGGAACAACATGAGGCAGGGCCACACAGCCCAACACTACTGCCAAGGCCTGTACAGGCACAGTGTGACTTCGTGAAGGAACTACCTGAGCAGGGCACAGTCGGCGAAAGCCCGTGCACAGTATGACCTGCCCTTGGCAAGGAGGCAACACAAGGCATATGCACTGACACAGTAGGTACCCACAGATTTCCCCTCTCTGACCCGCACACAGTACAATGGATGCCAAACATGACAGTACCTGTGCTCGGCCATGTATAGGAGGTGCACTGTGTGCATCCAACATAGGAAGCACTCCAGCACCATCCTCAAGTCTGGAACACACCCAGGGTATGTCTATTGACCTAACAAGTGGCAGTTGTATTAGAATGTGTAGTTACCCATTGCTATGTTATGTATGTGAGCATACAAGTGACTGTGGTGGCCAAATGTTAGGGCACCAGACAGTGCACATCCATAGTGGCACCATGATCTCTGTAGCACATACGTGGGTCACAATGGTAGCCTGTAGTACACAGGGTGTCCTAACCCACTGCAGATTATGGGCTGACCATCATGTGTGTCCATACAGCCCACACACGTTCCATGCAGCTGGAAAGATGTGGACCAATACAGACAAATGATATACGATGGCCTATGGATATGCCCAATGAATGACCCCAACCCCCTAAGACACACACAGACGACAGCAGGCCAGGCAGTTTGATGTAGGCTGTGTAAGCTAGGACATCCAACACCACTGTGCTGGTAAATAAAGCTGGGAACTGACATACCCTGGTATCCCTCCAACCAGCAATTTAGGTAGGTCCACACACTGACATGGAGTACCCGGCATATCAGTACAGTAGCGGCAGATAAGTACAACTGTTGGCTGTGCCCCCCATTAAACCTACACATGTAAGAGTCATGTGAGCCACCCACGGTGCTGTGTAGGACTGTGGTTGTGGTTGGATGTCCCCCCACGCTATGCAGACATGTAGCAACTGTGAATGCCACATGACCATTAGCTACCCTGCAGACACAGCATGACACCTGTCTGTGTAGAACGGAGGGGTCAGCAACACAGTACTAACTATCTGGACATGTAACACATGCAATACAGTTGACCATACTTGGCATGCTCACACACATGACGGTATGACGGTAATGTCGGTCGACAACATGCATAACAATCATACTGGGCATGCTCACACATTGAAACACAGGATGGCAAGGCATGCATACACCAGTGGTCTGGACATATCTGCCAGTACATTGCTATACTGTTGGAAGTCTGCGCTGTATGGTGTGTATGTGGTCTATTGTCTGTACATATGCCATGGTCTATTGTTAATTCACATGAGCTATGTGTGCAGGGCACTTGTACCATCACGTGTATAGGGCGGTTCCTTGTTTGCGGACAGGCCGATGCCTTTGGATACAGACTGGGTAAGTCACATTCCAGCAGGTGGGAGCAGTTGTGCGTGGGTGTGCACAGTGTTAAGCACTGCTGACCTCTGGTCACAGCACCTTATACACGTTTAGACTCCACATTTCTTTGACAGTGCACTACTGGCATACTGGTAGACAAACACGCTTACAGCCACTCGCTCACCGACATTTCTGCTTACATTTGTCACTCACGCTGGGTGTGTGTGATCCCTTGTGATGCATATTACATCGGACTACATGACTACAGTATCGGGTATGTGTAACCATTTTGCGATGGCAGGTGTTCGACTGTATGGACTCAGCGGCCTGTCCAGTGACGTAATCATATTATATATGTGTTCCTCATTTGATCTGCTCCCATCTGCCTGATACATGGGAGCCGATACTTTGCAATGCTGACATGTGACTTGAGTTTGTTAACGCAGCTGTCCGCCGAGTCATGCAACCGCATACCTACTGCACGTTGTCCACCTTTCAGATTGCACAATGGGAGATTGTATGAGTGACACCTTTCCCAATTTGCATGGGACCATCCCTCATCACGCATATCTCATGTGATAATACCAGAACTCTCCACCAATCGGGGACACATTTCTACAGAATCAGGGACAGGTCAAGAAAAATCAGGGACAGTTTTACAAAAGTAGTGCTATTAACTTGAAACATTGACAGAATCAGAGCATATGACTTAATACACATATTCTGAGGTAACAGTTGTTTATAACTCTTACTTATTGTCATTAGTCAGTAAGTGTAATTCACCACCTTTCCTTCAATAGCCACTAATTTTAGGAGGGATTAAGAGGGACAGAGTTAAACTTTCAGTCAAACTCAGGGACGTACCTGACATTCAGGGACTGTTGAGTGGTATGGACAATACTCTAACCATTTCAACTGGCCTGATTAGGGGACATTCTCATGTTGTACGTGTCCGTACTGGTTGCTTGTTACTGGTCTTGTATACCTGACACGTCGATATGTCGATATGTCATATGTAGCATAAGCAACTTTACTGCTGCTAGACTACACTTTGATTTGTTCCGATATGTATATTTCTGTACTATGCATAGCTGTAGGTATGTTCTGCCCTGGTACATCTGACATTTATACAGAGCAGGTTCCAATTTGGCCATTCAGAATGGTGGTGGCCCTATAGACCCTATATGTAAAGCTATCACATGTGTCAAGGTAACACATACCCACAGCCAGTAGTAAACGGACGACTTCCACGGTTTGCATACATTAAGGTTATTCATGTAGCATTATAATTGATAATACTGTTTCCTATTACATGTAGCTATTACTGATACAACAAATTGATGTCTGACACCACTACACACACTATATAGCCTCCATTCCCGAACTCACAGGCCATGTGTCATAACTGTAATTTTGCAGGACACAACTGACCAGACGGGTGTGTCCCTCACAGGTGTACGGGTGTTGAACCTCTTCTATTATGCTATCATCTACCTAAGGTGGTCAGAAAATTATGCACTTTCTGTCAGTAGCAGAACTCACATACCAATGGGTGTGAATGAACACTGTATCAGGGACAATGCATAACACCCTGTGGGACACATTTAGATGATTGGTTCTATTAACCAGACACAGTCACAGAGCATATGTATTCATTCACGTTTGTTGAGGTACATGCTGTTTATGACTCATACATGTTGTCATCTGTCATTACCTGTATTCTGCCACCTGTTCACCTAATATCACTAGTTCTGGAAGTATTTAGTTGGACTTTGTTACATTCTGATACATAACTATGGACGTCCATAATAATCGGGTACACTGCACTGATTTGGTCTCTATGTATTCCCCCAATGGTTTACAGACTATCCGGTATATATGCTCTTCAGGTTTGGGAGGTGTAGGCGTATGCCATGCCCACATAGGAATATTAATGACTTCCACTGGGCGGGCCTACTACATCTCTGCCAACCAGCACCTGCACACTTAAGCCCATTAATGCATACCCATGGTTTACCTACCTGGCACTCCTCTACAGCAGTCATGACAAATACTTACTGCAAGTGCAGCAGGGGTATGAGCACACCCCTACACATTGCCCACTCTCCCCATCTTGGGACACATGTCGTACGTTTTGTCAACCCATGTATTATCACACTTGCGCAACCTACTGTTCCATGTACACCTACATCCTGCTCGTATTAGTGTCAGCAGATTCACACGTACCCTGAATTTTTGGGGTCCCACAAGGGACACCATTATCCATGTTTAAAGTGTAGACCTTGCAGAACTCTCCCACTGGTACTTTCCTACCGGTGTTTTGGACAGCTGCAGTGTATTGATCCGTATTTCCTGTCTGCATGTCTGTCCGGCCTAGCTGGGTGATGTGGGGGGTACAACATTTATTTATTGGACCTCCCAGTCACATATGCCCAGGCTGTAAATATGTTACCCCTAATTGCTGTGAAGTAACCTATTTATGTACATGTGTATATCTACACTGACAGATGACAACATGTATGAGTCATAAACAGCATGTACCTCAACAAACGTGAATGAATACATATGCTCTGTGACTGTGAATGTATCATTTGACACCCACGTTGCCAAAGTAGTTAGGAAGACCTTCTACATTGCCCACCTGCTCATGAAGGGATTCACATCTAGGTCAAGGGAGGTCATCATTCCCCTGTACTCATCACTCATCAGACCGATGATTGAGTACAACGCCCCATTTGGAATGTATCTGACCCGACACCTGCAGCAATTGGAAAGGCCCCAAAAGTTCCTCACCAAAAGGATAAAGGGTCTCAAAAATATGTCCTATGCTGCCCGACTGAAGGAGCTCCAGCTCTACTCAGTCGCTTACCGCCTGCTCAGAGGTGACCTGTGCCTGACATACAAGGCCATGTCCAACCCGGAATTAATGAACATGCTTCACCTCAAAAAATCAAAATCCATCCGATCTACAAGAGCACGAGACTTGAACCTATACACGGTCATAAATAGGATGTGCTGGAGGGACAGATTCATCACCCAGAGGCTCCCTATGCTGTGGAACAAAATCCCGGTACATGTGAGGCAGAGCACCTCGCTGGCTTTGTTCAAGAGAAATCTTGACCAATGGATAGGAGATCGCAGGTATACCCCAGGGATCACCTCAGTGTCACTGCTTGACAGAGGCACAGCTAAATAATGGGCATAGTATCCTTCAAACTAAAGGGGTGGTGAAAGTCACAAAACTCTGAGCTAGGCTTATAAATGCCCTAGGGCAGATAGCCTAGTATGAACCTATGAACCTATGAACCTATATATTTTGTTTTGTGTGTATGTGTATATATCAGTACCTGTTGTTTGTGTATATATATATCTATCTATATATATCCGTAGTATATCCTTGTGTGTATATATATATATATATATATATATATATATATATATATATATATATATATATATATATATATATATATATATATATATATATATATATATATATAAATATATATATATATATATATATATATATATATATATATATATCCATATGAATATATATGTGCATGTAAATTAATATAGATATACGTATATATACGTTTTTATCTATATATATATATATATATATATATATATATATATATATATATATATATATGTGTGTGTGTCCGTTAACCTATACATTTCTCGGACATGGACACTTACACATGCGTATTGGGTTTTATCTCTGCTTCAACAGCATACTATTGCCTTAGTCATTATGACACCGACACTTCACTCAGGTGAACTTGTGCTCAGTATATTGCATGTTATACAGTGGACAGATGTCGCACGTTTTTCATGTCTGGGGTGCCGCTGCTAACTGGGATGTGATACAGTGACATTCGACCTATTACTCATATGCGCAGCCTATTATTCCTGCTACTGTGTTTGTTTCTGTGCACATTCATATTATTACTGTTGATAGGATGTGTGTTTGTGTTACTGTGACTGTACGTTGACATATTGTTGTCTTTATGTAGTTTTGTCTTTCTGCTTTTCCCAGTTTGGGGTTGTCACAGCAGAACTCCGTTACGCTCATGGGTGGCATATAGGTTTTACGTGCCGGGCTGCCTGCCCTGACGCACAACGTCCGACAACGATATGCCCATTCAGGCATGTCTCCACGCAAACGCTCTTTCTGAGAATCGCACCTATGTACTAGCTGACCTCCACGGGCTGCTCCATTGCACCCGGCGCAACATACCCTAGCAATCCTGTGTCCATAATCGCATATCCATAGTTTCTCCTGCACACCCGTGTTGTGTTTCCACGCATAACAGCCATTATACACCTGATATCGCAGCCATGACACACCTTTACACATTGCTCTCTCATGAGCGTTGGGGCCCTAAACACATTTTGTACCACCTCATGTATTCACAGTCTCACCATCCATTCATATTTGCACATAGGTGCCTTTCCTGGTGTTATGGATTATGAATGATTTGCGGGTTACAAGTGTAGGTGGTCACAACATGTACTACATTCCATCTGTTTACAATGTTGACGTAGCACTTCAACGATGTTATGGCCACTCCATCTGTTTACAATGTTGACGTAGCACTTCAACGATGTTATGGCCACTGGTATAACCCTGCCTCTGGTGTGAAGAGCGGTGCTCTACTCACACTTGTGCAGCTTTATGTGGCATACGCTGCGAGAACTTCATAATTCCTTATTTGCTCTGGATTCCCTTCAAAACCCTTATGTTTGCTTTCATCTTTCCACGTTCCTTACATATCTATATATATAAATATAAATATGTAGATATATAATTGCATATTTCTGTTATGTCTGTGGATATTTATCTATACACACATCTATCTATCTATATATATATATAAAAGTTACAGCTGTACAAGACAACATACATTTGCTATGCTAATAGCTGCATACACCCGCGCAGGCGCACTTGCATCTACTTATTCTGAGTTACATATGTTTACAGGCACTCCTTTGGGATTAGATGTGCCTTATTCCTTATGAAAGTACCACTTTGATGGAATCCGGTTAACGGACCCATGCGAACGCGGTCACCTTTACATGTATAAATGTTGGCTTTACAGCACAGAGGCATTCATTACACAATTAATATGTGCTATAGTTGTACTTGAACCGGGAATGCCTTTACATTGGGCGGATGCTGTAACCACTACACTATTGGTGTTATGGCTCATTTATATGTATACCCATGGTTCATAGCTACTCTGACATATGCCTCACCGCTTCCCTTACATAGCAGGCATCCATTCTCCTGCTGGGAAAACTGCAGTACTACAATTAGGACATTCCCTATTTCCTACTGCTCTGGACCCATGCTGCAAGTCTACTCACTCCAAGGATATTCAGAATGCCTATGCTTATAGTCCTTGCACATACACGTGTATGATTGTGAGGGTGTTCATGTGCTGGTCTGGGTTTACGCTTGGTTGACGGGTGACTAGAGCTGCCCTGGTGCTGTTCAAAGATCAGATACAGCACATGGACAGAGTTAGTCCAGATTTTAACATTCTACCTGTGTTTACAGACTCAGGTGTTTGGGCACCTCTGACCACATTATTTGGTTGGCGCTATATAATTTAGGGCGGGGAGTGGTTCCACCTCATAATGCAGCTTGGGTGGTGGTTTCCATGTGTTTCCCTTTCCATTTGACTATTTCATTAATTTATAGATAAAATGAATATTATTCTGGACATCTGTTATAAATTCACTACATGTATGCAATAGTCCTGTCAACTGATGTGATAGTAGGTTGGTGTACTTATGTGTACGGACCTCTGTGATACTCTGGGACTCATTTCTACAGTGACAGGGACAAGGCTATGACAACTCAGGGACAATCACGGACACTTCTACCATATTAGTACTATTAACTTGGAACGTGTTGACAGATTCGTAATACTACTAATTTTCTGCAGTTAAATGCGTCTATTACTCTTCATTGTTGTAAGTAGTTATTCTCATTCAGCACCTTTCCCCCAAAGGTCACTGGCTTTGTGAGTGGTTAAGAAGCTGGCCAGTTATTGTGCGAATGCTCTGACCATTGGTAGCATTGACATTGTCATATGTACAGGTTGGGATGTATTCTTTGGACTAGGGTTGCCACCTTTTCAAATGGCCAAGATAGGACATTTTAGGAACACACATCAGATTTTTAAAAGCCGACACATACCCATGGTCAGTACAAAGGATAGAACTTTACTGATTTGCCTACATAAAAGCCTATTGTTGTAGCGGTTTAGTTGCTTATTCTGTTTCTTGTAACATTTAGGTATTTTAGATACTGAAATAATTATTTTCTGCAACTATTACATAACATATGGGACATAATTATGTCCTACAATCCCAGGACATTTGCCATTTGTAATGTATTTTGTCAGGACACAACTGTCCAAAGAGGGACTGTCCCTCGCAAAGCAGGACAGATGGTAACCCTACTGTGGACACCAGATTGTTTGGGCCAACACATAGCCATGATCAGTGCAGGTTTAGAACATCCATTTGTTTCCTAGCTGTGAGCCTTATACCTTTGGCACTTTTGTTGTTTGCCTGTTTCTTCTATGAATACATTTATTCTATCCTGACGTGACCGCTTCAGGCAACTGTTACATGCAGTATGGTACATAGTTATTTCCTACAATCACAGGACATTTGGCATTGTATCATTGTTGGTCAGGTCATGCCTACACACACATTAATTGTCCCTCACACAGTGGATCAGGGGGTATCCTGTTTACGTCAGTGCCTTCATCACCCTTATACCATGTGCCACTATGTGAATGTGTGCAATATCTTCTCTCGCTTATTCGTGTTGGGACGCGTGCGTCATGGGCAGGTGTTTGATCCCGGGAAGTAGGTTCTGCATGACCATCTAGGGCTGGACAGTCTTGTGCACCACTACTGCACTCTCCAACTTGTGTCCAGATATCTACAGGACTGGACTTCATGTCTTCATACCCATTCTAATGTTTACACAGGTTACTTATCCCATGAGGGATATCCCAAAAATCGAACAAGGCCAAAACAAGACAAATACCGACCATTCTTCTGGAGTTACGAAAATGTGCTGGGGGTTTTACATGCAAGGGATACATAGTTTCCAATCCTGAAACTGCCTAGGGTGACACTACCTACTACATATGCGGAGTGGTCACTATGTGTAGATGTGGCTGCACCAAACCAGTAGGCCAAGTATGGCTGGATTTGGTGGATGTTCAGGTATGAGAGCGGGTTGTGTGCTGTGGAGGGGATGCTGGGTAGTTCATTATGCATCCAGGTGTGTTGCATTTGATATGGCCAGTTCCATCAGGACCAATCTGTGAGTATGTGCCGGTGACATGTCTATACATTTGTATTGCACATTTTAATATTCATATGTTTGTGGGATTGTATTCTACAGTATGGCCTGTCTGGTTGTATTGCAGATGTGTATACATGTTTTTGTATTTCTTTCTGCTTCACCCGGTGCTCCCTCATACACCTCCGGATCACCTATTCTGCATATGACTCAGTGTCGCCTTGAAGGATTATACCATTACCCATCCCCCCCACACACATATTCCTGACACTCCATCATCACTGCTTTAGTTGATGGCCCATGACACGGTCAAGGTAACACATTGCATACCCTACATATGTCAGGTACCTGCATGGTTGTGTGGACTACCCTGCTATGTTTGATTTTCCACATGCTATACCTCCCGCACATAGGTACACGCCCATACTTAACTTTCATAACATGGTTGGTATACCCGGGTAACACCCGTTCATCTGTGACACATCCTGACAAGTTCGGCTTGGACCGCTGATTTGCGGATTTTGGCCGACTGTTCTAATCATTGGTAGGATGCCACCTTTTCCTATGTCCAGGATCGGATATATTCCAGACACATATCTGACTGTACTGGACAACACGTACCCACAGTCAATGGTACAGATAATACTGTTCCTTTCAGCCTACATATTGCCTTATTGTTGTAGCAATTTATATGCTCCTTCTGTTTTGTTTACATGCTTATTCTATTTCCTGTCACATTTGGTATGTGAAATACGGACATGCCTATTGTATGTGACTATTACATGTGTTGTGGGATATAATTTGGTCATACGGTCGCTAGATATGTACATTTATTGTGTTTTTTGTTATGGACACATCTGCCCAGCTGTGTACCCTCCCTCACAATATGGGTCAGCTGATGACCCTGACCATTGGGCTGGACGTACCTATTGGCAGCGCGCTAACATATGATGTGTTTCACTTCCACTTGGTATAACTATCTACACTGTGTTGGACTATGGGCACATGGTTTTCAATGTAATTTGTTCGCGGGATAGGGACCCGTTATTCCCTACCTTGCATTTGTGTTTGCTTCTTCATTTTGTGTTCGCAGGAACTGTCTTGCATGCTTTACATACATTTCAGTATATATGGACACTGACAGATATGATTACTATTGCTTGCAAA
The DNA here is from genome assembly GCF_019279795.1 of Protopterus annectens. Taxonomy (NCBI): domain Eukaryota; kingdom Metazoa; phylum Chordata; order Ceratodontiformes; family Protopteridae; genus Protopterus; species Protopterus annectens. The sequence continues at coordinate 87,900,701 of NC_056726.1, read as the reverse complement.
TTGTTATATGCAAGCATTTTAGGTTGCACGTCGACAGCTGACATTTCCACGCCTCCATGCGGCACTTCGACACGCCCTATGCACTCGCGCTCCTTTCCTATGCACGTGGCTGTGGCAGCAGCACACCTTCATTAATATGCATTTGGCGCTACTGCACCATCTTCACGCTGCACGGTCGGCGCAAGCCTAACACCGGCCTTGCGCCGAGCTTCATTAATCCCGGGGTATGTTTTTGCTGTTTTTGTACAAAATCACAACAAAGATATTCTTTTTTTCTACAAAGTCATAGCAGGGATATTATTTCTGTACAAAATTATAGCAAGGATATTATTTTGTGTACAAATGGGAGGATACATGTATGCCTCACAAATATGCAACAGAGTCTAGACTATTTAGGATTTTTGCTTGAAAGTGTTTGCATAGGTAATTTTACACCCGAGGATTACTCCAAAACTTTTTCCTCAGGTAGATTACAGATGCTGGCGGTGTGATGGGGAAGAAAGAGATAACTGGGAACATATTTTTGGGAGTGTAATGAGTTGGCAGACTTTAAAAATTCCCTGTAGACTATCTGTTAGAAATACTGGGTGAGCAAATTGGTATAACAAAGGAAATTATATATATTTTTTTAGCTGTGATACAAAATTGGAATTGCTTAGATATAGTAAGACTTTGTTAAGTTTAACTGTGGTGGTTGCCAAAAAAAAGCAATTGCTAGAAAATGAAAATCAAAGTCTAATCCAATCACACCAGAAGTCGTGAATATAACATAGATAAAAGAACTGGAAGTGGGATCTTTAGAAAAGGGTAAGAGCAAATTATATAGACAAAGTGGTAACTGTGACAGCAATACATGCAGAAAAATGTTTTGGAGGAGGAATGAGGTGTAAATGAAGGCATGAATTGAATGAACTATGCAATGTTTGCTTGACAATGACTGTATAGAAGATTTTATTTGATGTATACTGTTTGTTTTCACTTATATAAACAAATGATTGCCTATGTCATAAGTGATAATTCAATAAAGATGTGTCTTATTAAAAAAGTCACAGCAGGAATATCATTTTGACTGGTGCGGAGGAGCAGTGTTTCGATTTAAGATTTGTACATTCAGTTTTCAGTTCCGAATGAGTTGCACAGATGTTTAATTGTGACTTTAGGTTGGTGATTCTCATCAGTTATTGTTAAAACAAATTGTTGCACATATTTTATTTAGATTGATTCATACCCCATCTAACTTGCAGCTTCTTAAGGATGGTACTGATCTCTAGGCATGATATCACGCTGGTGCCTTCAGTTGTACAGCTATATTAGTAAGACTACTGAGAAATATTCTTTCTTACTTGCTTCTTTCTTTCATTCTTTATTTCTTTCTTTTGTTCTTTCATTTGTATTTTTTTAATAACAAGGTGAGGCCACAGGTCTCACAGCAGTTTTTTATTTGAAGACTGTTGTGTCTTTAGGCTTTTCCCGGTTAGGGGTCGCCACAGCGGAACTCCGGTCCGCTAATAATTGGTAGTTTTTTTCCAGGAAATAAATCCCCATTTAACTAATCTTTGCAATAATGAAAAAAAAGTTAATCTGCACACAATTGTGTATATTCTTTCAGCTCTTTTTTTCTCTGAGAAATATTCTAAGTTACTTATTGTTCTTGTATTTACCACTGCATGTGGGCACACATTTTGCATGCCTCACAATTATTAAGGTTCATTCACACAAGTGCCCAGCAGTAATTATAATGTCTGTAGATGAACTTGATGGGATATAGTTACTGGTGTTAGAAGGTGAAATCAAACCTTATCTACTATTTTCCTTCATGAGTAACATGAAGTGTCTGATGTCAGATTATTCATATAGAAAGGAACCAGACTTGAACATGTAAGTAGGCCATGTGTTTATTTCTTTCATTACTTGCTACTGTTATCTTATGTACATTATGTAGAGTGAATGAATTTCTGGGAAAGTTTGAGCAGCTAGGTTTTGAAGTAATTATATTTTATGTTTGGCTTTCCACAAAGACGACTTTTGATATTTCTTAATCTACAGGCTTGTTATGATATAGGGTGTGTTGTAACATCTATGTAGAATTATATGCCCTGTCAGGAAATATTTCCTTTGTAGTATGTTGTACATATATGTGCAGAATATGCTAGATGGCTGTGCCATCCTTTGTTTTCTTCTTCAGGTTCATCCTGTCTTATTTATCAATGCATCTAAAAATGTGATTGATGAGGTACACTAGTAATATCCTCATGCACTTACAGTATCTAATGGAAGAGGCATTTGAATCAGATTTTGCTAATGGATCTTTGAAAGCCACATTTGTGTCTGTTGAATTCTAAGGTGAAGTCAGCATAATACCTACAACTTTATATTTATAAATTCTTTGTTGCAAAACATAACAATTCATTTTCCATATGTGATCATCAATGGCATATTCTACACCAGCATAATTTGATCTACATTTACAGGAAGAAAATAAGGTTTTGTTTATACAAAAAGAGAGAGTAAGCATGATAATACGTTCTCAGACAAGAAGCCATCCAAATTTATATATACACTTAGCCTTTGCTACACATTGCAGGTTTGAGTGCGTCTATATTAGAACACTGAAGTTTCAAAACTTTGAATGTTCTAATATTGAACGCTATTCAGCGAAAGCTGAAAATATCGAAGCAACAGAAAACCAAATTTTTTCCTAGGGAAAGAATTCAGTTGTCCATTTCTGTTGCTTCCGTATTTTCAGTGCTGTGGTGGAAAGTTACGGGTCGGGTTCAGGTAAGTGTGTGACTGAGTGCGGGTTAGGGTAGTTGCAGTTAGGGTGCGGGTTAGGTATGTGTCTGATTGTTTGGACGTAAGGGTTAGGGCGGGTTAGGTGAGTTAGGGTTAGGGCACAGGTTAGGTATGTGTGCCATTGTGTGGATGTGATGGTTAGGGTGGGGTAGGTGAGTTAGGGTTAGGGTGCAGGTGAGGTGAGTGTGTGATAGCTTAAACCAAACCCTAACCTAAGGTCTGTCACTAAGTGGATAGTTAGTGGTGTGTGTATAGTTTAGTGTAGGGTAAGGTGTAAGATTTAAGGTGTATGTGTGTGGTGTGGATTGCTGTTTGTTTGGTGTGCTTGTGTTGTGTGTATGTGTTTTGGAACCGCAATTTTTTTCCCTAGGAAAAAAATTGCTGTTCTGTATGTTCGATGTTTTCAGCTTTCACTGAATAGGGTTCGATATTAGAACATTCGTAGCTTTGAAACTTCAGTGTTCTAATATAGACCCAGTCTGAGCACAGTGAATCATAAGCAGCTCTGCCTGGCCCTGTTTGAAGATCTACTCTATTCATGGACTGTTTCAGGTAGCCAAATGCAAAGCAATTCATAATTAGCTGTTCCATTGGGTTTGTGAATTGTATATACTTTCTGTTGTGAATACCACCAAAAAATAAAGTTAACGAAAAGTAAAATAAAAATATTGTCCTAACACACTGACCAGAAGAACCCTAATGGCAGTCAAGTGTAAGAGACTGAAGATGCACACATGCAACAAATAAAAGAATAAATAAGTAACCTAAATTAACTGATGTTACTATACTTCTCCCAGTCACAAACTCCATCTACTGCCATAGTACATGTTACTGCACAATATTGTGCTAGTTTGTGTCCCTGCACAACATCTACTACACTAGGACATGTCCCCGCACAACATCTACTGTGCTAGGACATGTCTCTGCACAACATCTATTGCCCTAAAATGTCTCCCTGCACAACATCTACTGCACTAGTACATATCCCTGCACAATATCTACTGCACTAGTACAGCTCCCTGCACAACATTTACTGCACTAGTACATCTCCCTGCACAATATATACTGCACTAGTATGTCTCCCTGCACAACATCTACTGTACTAGTACGTGTCCCTGCACAACATCTACTGCACTAGTACTTGGCCCTGCACATCTACTGCACTAGGGCATGTCCCTGCACAACATCTGTTGCTCTAGTATGTCTCTCTGCACAACATCTACTGCACTAGTACATCTCCCTGCACAACATCTACTGCACTAATATGTCTCCCTGCACAACATCTACTGTACCAGTAAGTGTCCCTGCACATCTCCTGTACTAGTACGTGTCCTTGCACAACATCTACTGTATTAGTACGTGTCCTTGTACAACATCAGCTGCACTAGAACATGTCTCTGCACGACATCTATTATACTAGGATGTTTCTCTGCACATCATTTGCTGTACTAGTACATCTCCCTGTACAACATCTACTGCACTATTATGTATCCCTGCACACCATCTACTGCACAAGGACATGATCCTGAACAACATCTACTACACTAGGACTTGTCCCTGCACATATGTTGTACTAGGATGTCTCCTTGCACAACATCTGCTGCAGTAGTACATCTTGCTGCACAACATCTACTGCACTGGTATATGTCCCCTGCACAACAAAATCATACAGTATAGAATTCCTTTGAAATGAATGGAAAAAGTATTGCCCAGAAACAAATGGATAAACTGAATAACATATAGGAGCCTGGTGGCAATAAATGACATAACTGGTATTCTGCCAATTAACATGACACTTGCTCCCATTCTCTATCATCAACCTGTCTATTTATCTGTTTATCTACCTATGATCTATCTGTTAATCTATCAACCTGTCTACTTAAGGGGGAGGAAGAGGGAGACAAAGAGAAATAGATGAGTAAATATCCCTCCCCCACACACATGTATACACTTGCATACTTTACCCTTTGATCAAATAATAAGACAAAGAGGGAAAATCAAAATCATTTTCGGGCATGTTTCTGCAAAATACACAATACATGCATATGTGTATACATATATATATATATATAGGTTTACTATTGAAATTCCAAATCAGCTTCAGTCGACCATTTAAAATGTCGACCTGAAATGCTGAATTCGAAATTCCGAATAGTAAACCTAAAAGAAGAGGAATACGTCGACCTCCAGGGTTTAATGTATTTGGCATAGAAAAAGGTGATGTCACTCACCTCCTACTATGCACAGTAATGTACCGTTGAACTCTACAGTCAACAGTACATTAATTCTACTATTTTTCAGGGGTCTACCCTTCACCCCGCACTCCCTGCACATTAAATATACCAACTCCGAGATCACACTACCATGAGGAAATGGGCTAATTCCCTGTTCCTCAGTGAAGCCTGACCTTCCTTCACAGTCTCGGTACGTTGCTTGCCAAAAGGTTGAGTGCACCATGCAACTCGATTAAACCTGGTCGACCTATGTTGGCTTGATTTCCTGCCGTGATTTTGAACATCGGACATTCGATTGACTGCCATTCAGGTAGTCATAGTAAACCTATATATATATATATATATATATATATATATATATATATATATATATATACATATCCACATACCTTTCACATGGAATTAGCATCCTAATGGAAGAGAAAGCATCTCCAACCACCAAACTCTTAAAAAGATACCTTTAATAACATTGTTTTCAGAGCCAGTTGGTTGCAGTATTGGCCTATACCATCATATCATCATCTGTGCCACAGTCGCAGTCTTGTAAAGTATTAAATATACCACAAATTCTTCCACAACAATTTTGGCCTCACCAGTATGGATCAAGTCATGCAAAGTTTCTACTTCATGTATTCCAACAATATTTTCTGAACTACATATGAATGTTTTATCTTATTATAATTTATTTTATTTTATTTTATTTCTTGACGGTAGTAGAGAGCTAAGCCTTGTGGACCTTTTTCAGGCTCAGCCTGGGAATAGAAAGAAATGACAAAACAGTCCATAGTAACAGCAAAGTAAGTTCTTTCTTTAAACACAGCACACATTTTTTAAGATAATATGTCATGGTAATTTCACAATACTCATTCCTTAACTAACACAAACTTCTGTTTCCTAACATGTATATTAAGTCAACCAAGCACAGCACAATTTTGCAGCACAGGTTTATTATAGCTTCATGACAGACCTGTCAAATATTCTTTAGTATATGATGCAACCAGCTTGTATTTATAATCTCAGAATCAAAAGCTCATTAATCTATCCCCTGGATTCATGTAGCTCCATGCAAGAGTAAGGCTATTCTTGCTCGGAGTGGTTCATGTCCGTTTTAGGATAGTAGTGCGCCTTGCATATGCATGAAGGCATGCTGCTATCTAAACTAAATGGACATGAACCAGGAGCGAGTGCAGGGGGCGTGTGTCAGCATTTACTGCACCTAAAACACACCCGCTTTGCTCTGAAAGTGCCGTCCGACACTTTCTGACACAGGTGAATGTCAATCTATATAATATTAGAGCCTGGCTCTTATATTATATAGTAAACGAGTGTCTGCAGACATTGAAATGTAAATAACAACATTTCAGTGTTCGTGGACACAAATAAAAATAAAAACATAAACACCTAGAAGGCAGCAGCCTTCAAGTGCACACCCACAAATGTATGCACTCTTGCCCTACATGCACGGAAGCAGTAGGGCAAGAGAAAAGGAATAGAAATTTAAAAAAGTAATAATTTTTTTTTCATCAAATAAATTCGAAGTTTAAGTGTTGAGCAGCTTGTTTGCATGGTGCGCCGCCATGCTTAGCCTGGCTGAAATCCTTAAAATGATAGACAAGTACTACTGTGATGGAAAATGTCATCAAGCTGTTGCAGTGTAGTGGTACTGCCATATTATAGCATGTAGAACATGCTCAGTTTGAATCCCCCCTCTGTCAAATTATTTAATAAACTTTGAAGGAATCTGAATGATATATGTCAATTATATGGCTCAGGTATAGCACAGTAGGGGTTGGAATATGTAAAATATAAATGTAAAAAAAATATATAATTTTAATGAAAAAAAATAGAGTGTAAGCATTGCTTACCTGCTTTCAGCTCTGCTTAGCTGGTGTAAGCATTGCTATGTGGATTTGCATGGAGCTAAGCATAGTGCAGCATATTAAAACTGGCCAATCAAGTACAAAGTGCAGGAAAACTGCCCTATTTAAACTGCACAGGTGGGAATACAGCCATAACCATTTGGGATTGCACACAGCAGGACCAAAATGTCTGGTGTTGGTGAAGGTGTGCACTTCCGAGCACAACCTTGGGCATTCAGGAGTCCAGGGTCATGGTTGGGCTCCTAGATAATAACCATGATGGCAGGCTGCTGCAGGGCCAGTACCAGGTCTCGCAGTAAAAAGCATAGGCCTGGGACCAGCTTGCACATGATCTCACCAGTGCCACTGGCATACCCTGAACTGGTGAGCAGGTAAGTTATCACCATAATGACCTGAAGTGGAGAAGGGGTGCACTCTTGGACCAGTGGATCCAAGAAGCCCGAGCGCAGAATGTCCCATCTGTCTGTAAGTATGCAGTCTTATGTATCTCTAACTAAGTATGGAAAAAGTTCAGCTTGTGACTCTGCAGGTGTGATTAATGTGTGATGTCTCACCATACAGCTGCTGTGGAGAGGTCCCAGACTGTTGAGGCTCATGTCCACTGACTGACCCGGCTGCATCAGCAGTATGGTGAGTACTGAATACCCCTACTATTAGCAGTAAGAAATCAAAATAATAGTAATGGTAGTACTGCCTGTATATATAATTGTGCTGTAAAAGTCAGGAATAAATACCTGTGTCAGGCTGCCAGTGTTACAATGGGGTATTCCCAGCTGCTGTGCAATACAGGTATCAGTAGCAAGCAATGTACAATATGCAGGAGAAGAATATTAGAATATGTATGAGTGTGTCTGAGAGAACCTGCCAAGAAAAGGCCATGTCAGGGCTACTGTAACAGAAATAAAAAGCATTCACCTGTGCAGATCATGCCGGAATAGTAATTGTGGATTTCTGAGTTGTACACAGATATGTATGTCAAAACTAATAAAGGTGATCCCAAACACTGGTGTGTGTCACCTCACTTGTACCTGATAAATAGAAATGTTTATGTCCTGCAGAATGCATTAACTGAGGTGTACTGATTTAGCACTGCTTGTCTGCATACTTTAGAATGAGCATCTCAAATAACTGGAAAAAAGCAACAGTAGATATTCCCATCAGAATGTGTTTTACTTGTTTGTCTGGCAGCACTGTCCTGTGTTACCTTTCAATTTCAGCCGTATGTATCTGTGAATGTACTGAAAAATGTATAAGGCTAACAGGTGCAGACTTAAAACCTACACTGTGTACTCAGGAATCTAAAAGTAGTTGTAAAACAGTCAAATGTGCAATCCAGATAATATGCACATGTTTCACAAACAGTGACATCAATGTCTATTGTGTATGCTTAATTTGTACTGAAAATGAGAAACAAATAATGCAACATGTCATAATAAAAGTACTGTGCACAAAAATATGTACTAGATAGAAATGTCACAAGCAACACACAGCACCTCCCCAGTAGCTCAGTCTGATAAAGATTAGGCTTGTAGTTCAATTTTGCACACACTGCACAGTTCGAATCCAGGGACCGCCACTAACACCTTAGTCTGGTTCGACAGTTGTAAGCTGCAATCTGAATAGAAAAAATAATGTACTACAACACATACATTTTCCATGCAGGGCACACAGGTAAAGAAATCTGAATAGAAATACTAGTATGATGTGTATAACTATGAAAGGTGTACAATTGCTATGTTGATCAGCCCCAGTCCTACAAATAGATGCAAGCTAGATGTCCACACTCTGCAGTCTGGCCCAGACAAGCCCTTCAAGTGTCATGCTGTCATGGATAGTTTCCCCAGTTTCCAAACCTGCACACAGAGAATGTTGCAGTAAATGTATGTGAAAGGCACAACACACACTCTAGGGCTTGCAACTAATATGTGAATCTGAAATATGTGTAGAAACAGCAATGTAATATGCACATAGTTCGTCTGCACATGCCCAAAGGTAAAGAAATTGGTATAGAAACAGGTCTGATGTGTATAACTAAAATAAGGGTACAAGTGCTCTGTTGCTATCTACAGCTGTTGGTATGCTGTAGCAGCCCCATAGTCCAGGTAGAGTGTAAGTGTGGTCAGAATGTAGAGTAGTGAATAGCAGTGTACTGACAAATATACTTAATGACAGTTGTCAATTGAATCTGTTCCCTTTCCCACCACTCAACTCATCCAACCATCACACTGAAGCCAACATGGGTATGTTTCTAAACAATTAAAAGGCAAATATGTGGTAAAAGTGCCCAAAACATAACTAGTAATCCAAAATTAGGCACCAGAGACCAGCAGTTCCAACACACAAGTGATTTAATGTTCAAACACAGAAAAAGGAACACACATCCACAAATAACATAAACACTGATAAAAACACCTCACCTTACGTTTTCATCTCATAGAACTTCATCTGAACTTGTATGTTGGAACTGCTGGTCTCCGGTGTCTAATTTTGGATTATGTTCTTAAACAAACCTCTACTGTTGGGACCATTGCTCCATTTGGTTTATCATTGTTTAAACTGTGTGGATACTAATATTGTCTGTTGAATAATCATTTTATTGCCTG
>NC_056726.1:87703691-87886191 GCF_019279795.1 Protopterus annectens | reverse complement strand
TGTGATACCAGCATTTAAGATTTTATTGGGATGGAAAGCTAGGATCCAGTCTAGTGTGGTACCTGGTGGGGGTTTGTTTTATTGGGCCTGGTGATGGAGTTAGTAATTTGTGTATTGTTAAATAGATTGATGGATATGGTGGGACTGGGGTTATTGATTTTATTCCAATCGATGTTTACGTCTCCAAGTATATAGGTCTCCTGCTTAATATTGGTCCAGGTTCAGAGGAGGAGTATGTCCTGCAGAGTAGTGGTGTTGTTAACAGGGGGATATAGAGAGCAATGATACAAATGCTTTTGTGGTTATTTACTTTTAGCAGGCCTGTTACTAGTTCTGCATTATAGAATGTGGGGATAGGATTAGGGTATGGAGTGATGGATAGTAGGTTAGAGTAGATTAAGGCTGCCCCACCACCTTTTCTGTTTGGGCTGTCATGTCTGAGGGATTGGAATCCAGGAGGAAGGATTTCAGAGTCACTAATGTGAGGTTTTAGCCATGTTTCTGAAATGGCTACAATGTTGGGTTGGTTGTAGTTCAACCAGGCATGGCATTGGGTTACTTTATTTTTTAAACGTTGTGCATTAATGGTGAAGAATTTGAGGTATTTATGGTTAGCTTTATAGTTTGAGGTGAAGAGATTAGCAGTACAGGTAGTGTTTGGTCCAGGATTTGGATGTACGTCTCCAGCTAAGCAGAGGTAGTTGAGGAAGGGTAGTAGTATTTTTGATTTGGTGTTTCGTAGTTGGGAAGTAAAGTATTAGCTTAGGAGTGTAGTACTTAGTTGAGGAGGGAAATAATTTTATTTTGAAGTAGTGGAGTGGATTGGGTTGAACTAGTGAAGCAGATATGTTGTGGAAGTGTGTTTTTGAGTGATAAGAAAGGTTGGGAGTGGGGGAAAGGATAGGAAGGGTGGGTGGAGTAGGTGGTGGGAGTAGGAGGTAGTGAGATATAAAGAGAGTAAGACTAAAATGCAGATAGTTGGGGTGAGAATGGTTTGAGGTAGGTGCCCAGGCATGGTGGATAAGTGTAAAGATATAGTAGTGGGAGATGAATTAGGGAGTTAGGTGGGAGAGGAAGAGTGACTGAGACAGACAGGTGGAGGAAAAGGGGGGGTAGGGGCTGTAGAAGAGGTAATTGGTTGATAGAGAGAAAAGGGGGGGTGGGGCTGTGGAGGAGGTGATTGATTGTTAGTGAGAGGGAGGGGTATAGGGTTCCGATAAAGGTAGGAATACTGGGGGTGTGTTGGAATTGGGGGCAGGGAAGGGGAGCGGAGTGAGCCCATAGGGCAAATGAGCAGAAAGAGCTAAAGAGAATGTGGCTGACTGAAACCAATCAGCCAACTGAAGCAGAAAAATGTACTTTGTGAATGAAGTACAGTGACAGCAGGGGAAAACAAGGCTGAGAGGAGTAAGGTGGTGAAATACAGCTCAAGTGAAGTCAAAGCAGGCCAGTGGGACAAGTATGAATGGGAGTGAGGGATAGCTTGGGAGAAAAGAAAAATAGATTTAGGAGATCTGAATCAGTAAGTTGGAGAGCAGTGCCACCTAGTGGTAAAAATATATATGAGGTGGCATAGGAGTTAAGGGAGTTAAGTTCTAGGCTGCTTGGTAAGCACGGGGTAAAGCACAGACACCATGGTGGTGAACACTAGTAAAAGACTGCAGTTCATACACTTTATATTTTATCCTGATGGTGTTATAGTTTGGAAGTTCCTTAGAAGGTTGTGGTAGTGTCCCATAATGGAAGTCCTTTAGGGGTTATTTATATGTATATATACATAAGTATAGATATATATGTATATACACATACATACACATATACATATATTACTACTTATAGATATGTATAGGAAGATATATATTTAGAAGGTGCACATCATATCAAACAGCCAGTATTCCTACAGTTGCCACCTTTTAAAATGGCCAGTATTTGATTCTTTCATACAAAAGACAATTATTGCATGAAACATATACCCACAGACAAGTCAAAGGATATGACACCACACACAAGTTTGTATACATAGAAATGTTTATTTGTGTACTATTTCAGTTGTATATGCCATTTCATATAGCAGGTAGGTGTTTGAAATACATAATAAGTGAGTAATGCAACTCTAAAACAAAACATTTCCTCAGGTATATGGACCTTACCCCACAATATGTGTGGGAGTCCACAACATCACTGGAATGATAGCAGGAATGCCAGCACTAAATAATGATAGGCCACTTCTTAACAACTTCTTTCTGCATGACATATGGACAAAGCCTGGAATATAGGTGGAAGACAGTGGCTGGAACACAGGGCCATATTTGCAATATTGCTGTTATATACTGTGAAAGTTGCTGTTGTTACAGGATTGGTTGCAACATACCCTTACTCAGGAATATGAAGTCAGAAATACAAATGGATGTAGCCATATACTGATAGCAATCAACGGAGAGAATGCCACTGATATATCAGAGACAAGACCTGTGTGGTGAACATACAAAACATAACAGCCAATCCTCTGGCCATCATGTGGATAGGCCTACAGTTAAGAGCTATGCAGACAGACTGCATTCCATACAAAACTAGTATGTACACACAAACCCTGTAAAACTAGTGGTATACAATGCATATAACAAAAATACTCACACTGTCCGTAGGTCTGGAACCTTATACAAATATGTAGTTGGCCTGTGTCTGCAAGTCCTGTTGTAAGAGGTATTGCTACCTGTTGTTTGTAACACTGCTGCCCACACACAGGAAGGATGTCTTCCATACAGGAAAGGTAAAGGGACAATGCCCACATGATGTAGTAATTTATAGTAGTGGGTTGCCATGATAGTGGTAATTAGAAGTACTACACAGCTGGTTGCATGCAATTAGCAAGTGGTAAACACTGATTGGTGCAGAGGCCATCACCTGATCATGAGCATCACCTAAAAATCCATGCTGCAACCTATTCAAAGCAGCTAAATCCCTGTAGTGGAGATAGAAAGAGAGAAAATAATTAAAACTACAAACCAAACCAAAACAAAAGTATATAAAACAAGGGACACATAAAAGTGTACCTAGAAGAGAGGACAATACTACAACAGGCTTGTGAAACATATATGCATGTACTTGAATGTAGTCCTTGGTCTGTAATAATGGGGTAGATGATGCAGAAAGAGTTATATGTGCCATCAAGACTTGTTGTTGTAATGATGTCCTGTTGAACAACTGCTATGGACATAGCATCTGGTCTTGTGGACACTGGGCCATACCTGTCAACTGTGCAGATCAGTATTGAATGAGAAGATATAAGCCATCATAGTGTGTGTTCTGTACCTCAAGACATGTATAGTAGTGTGGCAAATAGCTGGTGGTGGAAGTAATGAAGTTATGATAGACGCATGAGTTTCAGACCAACCACCTGCAGGACAGTCATGTTAACGTGAAATGTATGATGCACAAATATAATAGGTTTGTAAAAGGCTTGCCTGCAATCTCCCCCAATATATACCCCCATAATGTTAGGCTGTGTACACCTGTGACACTCATCTTTTCTGTAGCAAGGCAGAAGAGTGCAGCTTTGGAGGAAGGAGAGTTAGAGAATGTGGACCTGATCTTTGAATGCACTATATATATATATATATATATATATATATATATATATATATATATATTTATGGGTTTCATACACTAGATCAAATTTTCACTAATTCGAAATAGTGCATGGAATGCTCACTGCAGCGAAAGTCCACTTATGCGAAGTTCAGTACAACAAAGAGATGTTGTACTGAACTTCTGTGCAGTACTCATGGACTTTAGGGTTAGGGCATGGGTCATAGTAAGGGGATAGCCCATAGGGCTATCCCCTTACCATGACCTGTGCCATAACCCTAAGGTCTGTGATGACTGCAGCGCAGTGAAGGACATAGCAATAACCTCCACTATGGTGCGATAGTCATGAACCTTAGGATTAGGGCTTGGGTTAGGATAAGGGGATAGCTTTACTAACTATCCCCTTACCCTAACCCGTGCCCTAACCTTAAGGTCCGTGACTATCGCACTATAGTGCAGGACATACCTTGTTTTTTATGTCCTCCACTGTGCTGCACTGTTCTCGGCGAAGTGCACTTACGCAAAAGTTCACTTTCGTTAAAGTGAACTTTCGCAGAAGTTAGGCTTCCTATTACAAGTTCGAAGTAGTGAACTTTCGTTCTTCTAATAGGAATCCATATATATATATATATATATATATATATATATATATATATATATATATATATATATATATATATATATATATATATATATATATATATATATATATATACATACACACGTGTTTGTCTACATATATACAAACACACACACACACACACAGAGACACACACACACACACACACACACACACACACACACACACACACACACACACACACACACACACACACACACACACATATATATATATATATATATATATATATATATATAGATATATATATATGTCTATATATATATATATATATATATATATATATATATATATATTTATATATATAGATATATTCACCTATGAAAATCTGGTGCTCGGTGTAGAAAGTGCCCGAATACATCCATCCAACGATCCAAAATCCTGCAGTAGAACACTAAAAATCCACCCAAATCGGGTAAAATAAAATCAGAGCACACAAATGAGCTCCATGTAGTCTTTAATGCCCACAATCTGCCACTTCCAACAAACCTAGGTTTCGCCTACTGGCGTCATTAGTGTGTACTTCCAGAAGGGAAGAGCCCCATTTTATACAATTCTTATGTATGGCTCTTAAAGTAACATCATACTATGTAAACACCAAAAAAACAAATTTAGTGTATCTTATAAACCCTTAATATAAATACAAAATACACAATAATCATGTAAAATGTGTATGTCACAGTCCACCCACAATTATCAACTAACCTCAAGTTTCATGATCCATAGTTCTAAACTGAAATCAGTTACAAATGATCATTTAATCCCGGTTTGAATAGTGCACCCAAATACACTATCCACATTCTTTCTTTTTGTGCTAAAATCCTATGTTTCCATGCTATTGTTAATCCAGTCCCTACTACCTTATCAAAGTGGGCCCCAGCATGTATCAATGTGTGTTTGTATAAAGCACTACGTGACCGCTTACAATTAATGTCACTAATATGCAATGCAATTCGCTGCTTCAAACTTAAAGAAGTCTGTCCCACATAAAAAGAGCCACATTGGCACACCGCTATGTATACCAGCCATGCACTAGTGCATTTGATTAAGTGTCTTTTATCATAAACCTTGCTGTGTTAATTAAAGTAAATGACTTGGTTTTGGAAACCACTTTACAGTAGATACACTGTCCACAAAAAGTACTACCAACTATCATATTATCCAATTTAAAGGATGTAGGTTTATTACTTTTCTTAAAATCAGCCAGATGTTCACCAATAGTTTTACCTTGCCTATATCCAAACAGGCACTGACTGTCTAATAATGGACCCAAAAAACTTGTCAGTCTTCAAAATATGCCAAAATTGCTCAATTGTGTCTCTAATTATGAAGGTGTTACTACCAAACTTAATGATGAACCTGATGATCCGCATATTGTCTTTTTCTGGAGACTCATTGGTCTCTAACAATTGTGATCTTGATGTTGAATTGGTCACGTGCATAACTAAATCAACTTCTCTAGCTTTATATCCTCAGGCTAAGAACCTGGATCTCAACTTTTGGGCCTGTACCTGGAAATCCTCTGGTCTACTGCATATATGTTTAAGTCTCTTAAATTGAGCTTGAGGAATATCTGTGATAATATGGCTAGGATGGTTACTATCAGCTTGCAACAAATAATTTTTTGTAAAAGGCTTCTGGTATAAATCCATAATCACTGTACCCTCCTTAGCTTTCGTAACCATAACATCCAAAAATTCCACATTGTGGCTATCAATTTTCCCAATGAACTGAATACCATACCTCTTGCAATTGAGAAAAGCCACAAATTTATGCCATCTATCCAATGTTCCTTGTCATACTATCCAACAGTCGTCCAGGTACCTACGCCACATCAATAATTCTGCCTTAAACTTATGATGTTGATAAATGACTTGTACCTCCACAAACCCCATAAACAAATCTGCATATATGGGTGCAAAGGTTGCACCCATTGCTGTACCCTAGAATCTGGATAGTGTATTTGGGTGCACTATTTAAACCAGGATTAAATGATCATTGGTAACTGATTTCACTTTAGAACTATGGATCATGATGAAACTTGAGGTTATTTGATAATTGTGGGTGGACTGTGGCATACACGATTTGCATGATTATTGTGCATTTTGTATTTATATTAAGGGTTCATAAGATTCACTAAATTTTTTTTGGTGTTTGTACAGTATGATGTTACTTTAAGAGCCATACATAAGAATTGTATAAAATGGGGCTCTTCCCTTCCAGAAGTACACACTGATGATGCCAGTAGGCGAAACCTAGTTTTGTTGGAAGTGGCAGATTGCAGCCATTAAAGACTACATGGAGCTCACTTATGTGTCCTGATTTTATTTTACCCAATTTGGGTGGATGTATAGTGTTCTAGCGCTGGATTTTGGGTCGTTGGATGGATGCATCAGGACACTTTCTACACCGAGCACCAGATTTTCGTAGGTGAATGTGATATTACTTATTTGAGTGCTAGTTTATTTGCTGTCCCTAAATGAGGGTTTGTGTACATTGGTTCAAGATTTTGGTGGTATTCCTGATACAAACGGCTGCCGTAACACTTGAATGGTGTTATTTTGGTTAATAAAGCTGTTATGGGACTGAGTGATTACCATTGATTGTAACAGCAGAGAAGGCGAGGAATTCTATCCAAGTGCGTGTAGATGAAAAGTGACAATAATACGATCAGGTGCCAGCAACCGTGAGGCAAGTGAAGTTATCATTTATTGTTTATGGCAGAGATGTAGATTGTCCGTTTGGACTTTGCGACTAAGTTGGCAACTGTGAAGGGAAGTTGAGAGGCAATAAACAGTTGTTTTTGGACATTTGGGGACATTTGGTGACTTTTTGCATATATTTTTTGTATGCTTTGAGTAATATATTGATGCCAGTATATATATATATATATATTGACAGTAAGTTTGATATTTTTCAACATAATATATTTGCACATATGCCAGATCTATATGAAGGTTTGGTTGTTTTTTTTGAGTGAGTTTTATACTATGTGGGTGTGGAATAGTATAATGGTTTTAAGACGGCCAAATATATTTAGTGAGAAAATAGGCTGTGGATCCAGATATTTCCACACTGGTAGGTCAGTACATTAGGCATTTTTTCTAATAGTACAAAGACATCTGGTTGTAGTTTGGAGGTTTTCATTTAATACAGTGGATTTGAATATATGTCTCTAGTAGACAAAAGTCTAAGTTATTTCCACTGTTTGAATTAAGGTATGTGTTGGGATTTAATAATTAATAACAAGTTTTTTTATGTGTTCGAACATGTCAATTTAGTTTATTGCCCCTTGGTTTGTCAAATGCTGGTTTCTATGTTCATTGTGCTCTATTAAGTTTATATTTTCAAAGTAAAACCATAGAAGTAATAAATGTATGGTTTACTGGCAGTTGGATTTAGATAGTGAAAGTATATATACTAGCATCTTTTAAACCATAAATAGATTAATTGGGTGATATTGTTATATTATTTTGACGTAGACCTGAGTATATTGGGCCACACAAGAGGGTTCTTAGGAGTATATTAGAAAGTTCTTATAGAAAAATCATGGCCAAAGCACGGGATTTAAAATCTTTCCTGGACAGTCTAGCCAAGAACAATGATAATTTAACATATTTTAATGTAGGAAGGGGCACAGACACATCCCAAATGGGTTGTGTTAAAACGAATTTGGAGTCACAGCTCACATAATTGACAGAAATTACTTAAAAAAGTATGTGCTAATGTTTGGCATAGAAACTGTTAAAAGCTTATTCTAAGGCCAATATAGCCCCTAGAGTCCTTAGGGTTTACATAGAACCAGGGGTGGGGTCAGAAAACCAACAGTTTATTAGTAAATGGCGACAAGTACAGTTGATGGCATCAAACATGTTCATTCAGCTATTAATAGAATATTATGAACAGCAACATGCAGTTATGGGAGAGAAGTTGAATTAAGCTTATGAGGATGCAGTTAAATATTCTCAAGATACAGCTTATAGTGACAGATATGCCATGTATGTCAAAGAGGTGCAACAAGTGGAAAAAGAATTGTTAGATAGGAAGTCAAAAAAATTCCAAAGGGACTCTAATGATTATCAAAATGACCAGGCTTATTCATGGTAAAAAGTCAAGAGTACAGTGAGATTCTCAGAAGAGGTTAACAAAGGGCCCTTCAGACCAAAAAGGAAAAGGCCTAGGTCTATATACTGAGTAGAAAAAATCAAGACACTTCTAGTGTGTCTGATGTGTCATCAGGTTATTCGAAAACAGACACTGAGACGGAGGGGGTTGAACCAATAGTGTCAACCTCCCTTATGTCTTAGTGCTGGATTTTGGGTCATTTTATACATATATATAGATATATATATATATATATATATATATATATATATATATCTATACATATATATATATATATATATATATATATATATATATATATATATATATATATACATATATAAATACATTTCCCCTACTGTTGAATGACAGCGCTGCGCTATATGTGTGAGAAAACATCACACATATTTATGCACACACACACACACACACACACACACACACACACATATATATAATATATATATATATATATATATATATATATATATATATATATATATATATATATATATATATATATATATATATATATATATATATATATATATATATATATATATATATATATATATATATATATATATATATATATATATATATATATATATATATATATATATATATATATATACAGTAGTAAGCAGGTGCGTAATGGACAGTTATGGCTGCTGTGAAATCTATGTTGGAAACACATTGCCCTTGTTTGCGAAGGTGAGATTGGTATGTTGTGGGAGGATAGTAGGTATATTTGGGGAGGTAGGTTGGGTCGGAAGACAGACAAGACTGCATACAGGGGCGGTATATCACACATGTGGTGGGTAAACACCTTAGATGGGGAGTGGTGTTTGGAAAGTGGAAGCCCATGAGCTCCCAAATGGAAACAGTGGGACCAAGGTCCCCACCCATGGGCAGTCACAACTGCACCTTCACAGCCCTGAAGGTGCCTGAGCTGGGGGCTGAGCAGGAGGAGCATGTGGACCCTGTAATTGTGTACCGAGAGCCTCAATGTGGTGTAGCACATCCTCCAAATCTCTGTGGAGCCTGCTATGCACCAGACCCCGGACCTAACTTCAGGTGACAGGATCCTGTCTGTGTGTGCTCCTGGGGATGGGGGGGGGACAAACACCATCCCCTGAGGTGGTTCCACCTGAAGGTAGTGCAGGATCAGCAGATGATGAGGTCCCGGGGTGGGTCCTAGATGTGCTTTGGCCTGGTAACATGGCCAGATGAGGTGGGAGAGGTGGTTCTGCTGGGAACTGGCTTCCCAAACATGCTATTGTGTCACAGTTGTAGAACATATGTGTGTAGTAATAGTCCACACATTCCAGGATTACACCTAACAACATGCATAGCTATCCCCATTAACACAAAACACCAGATTTGGAGCAGTCACATAGCAAACACAACACATGCATATATATGGAACCATAGTGGCCCTTACAATAGCATGCAGGTGACATTGTTAGCAACAGGCCACCAAACATAGTGTTTTAACATGGAACATGAATAGAAACACACTGCACAATTTTTTGTACAATACGATATATGTCCCAACAGTAGGTTTGCTATAAACATATCCATTGAGTTGCATGTTCAGATTATTGTTGCAGATTTGGTGGGGGAAGACAGAGATGTCAATTAAGAACTATTATATCCTTGCAGTATGAGGTCCTCAGACCTTTTTTCCTCTTTATGTCTTCCATGCACCATGTCTAGAGAGCATTTGACAGTTTATTCCCCCCAGGAAAATGAGGTTATAATAAACCACCTGGTGCAGCACTACCACACCCTGTTTGGCCATACAGCCCATGATCTGCAGGAGAGGACTGCCCTGTGGAATGAGCTCATCTAAAGTGTAAATGATGTTGGCCTGCATAACTGCAGTTATGAGCAGGTCTGACATCATTGCACTGACCTAATATGCCACACCTGTGAGCGTGCTGTTCAGTTAGGAGGGACCAGATGGCCACAGAGGGCATCATGCCATCCAGTCCCCCCTGACACATGCTGAGGAGCTCCTTGCCAGCCTCAGGGCACCTGCCCACCCGCAAAGACAAGACCAAGTGGATAGCATTGTGGAAGTGGGTGCTACCCACACAATGGAGGAGCATGCAGGTAAGACCACAGGGCACATCAGTAGACCACTGTTGCGTATCCATCTGCATCTGTAGAGTTTAATCATGTATGTGTGAGATAAAATATATATAGTCTGTTGCTGCATTGTAGTAATAAACAGATGTGCATAATCTGTAGTATTGTGGGTTTGTATTATTGATGTACTGAAGTGCTGCTCCCACCCAGTACCAATGCAATAGATGTGGCGACTGACATCACATATCTCACACAACTATGTAGGTCCCTCTGGTATACCTCTGGGGCAGCAGCCTGTAGCTGGTGAATATGGTGTTGTTTGTTCAGGTTTGCCAATACACCGGCCATGTTATGGCCATGGTATTTGCCATGCACACATTTAGCACAACTACCCATAATACATGCTGTACATGTTCACTTATTGTTGCTGTTAACTACACTGCATCACAGTGGTCACCATGGTGTCATATCTGAAGGGTATGTAAGAGTCCTGCAATATAACTAACAACCTGTCATTGCAAGATGTGTGCACAGAGATGAACATAATGGTGGGACAAATGGCCTACAGTAGGAACATGTCTGAAACATCACCATTATACCGTGCTACAACAGTGTATATACCACTATTACAATGGCAACTGTTACAGATCTACACAACTGCATAGCACAATACCACATTCCACAACCCTTACAACCTGTAATGTGGTTCTAACATGAGCAATGAATGTGTAATATGGAATCCTATGTTAGGACAGCAAATATGGGGAATACATACCTTAACAAACACTGGAAGCATATGTGTGCACACACTCCAATTAACATACTGTGGAAGCAGCTTGTGAGGTACTGACACCATTCACTCTTCATGATTCTGCACCTTCCAGCAAGTACAGATCCTCAATGTCACGCCAAGAAATGGCCTGCTGTCCAAAACGTATGTCCATCACATTTGCCTACTCACCTGCAACAGAGGCATCCATGGCTTGCACACACCTTACAAGCCATAGAATGGATCCCATACCCAACAGGTAGTATGCAGGAGTGGGACATGTAGCCTTACCTCACCATTGCATATACCATGGCAAACAGTGTAGACAGTTATGTATGTTATGAAGATGTATGGGACAACATAAATGTAGAAAATAAACAGATGGCCATCCAAGACAGATGATGACACATGTTGCAAACTGGTCATGAAGACTGCCTAGAAATATGCCGCAACACTGAGGGGGTTGCAGTAATGTCTAGCAAGTACTGGCTGTGCAGTACCTGTGTTGAAAATTGCCTGGACTATGCATAAGTGTGGCCCATGGGTTAGGGTAATCAGATGGGACAGTTGTTCCACAGGAAACATCAGCCAGGGCTCTCTACAGGTAGCATATGCACAACATCAAAGGTCCCCCATGTGTTGCAATGTGTAATGGTGTACCAAGACCAAGTTCGAAACCTACAGACATTATCAATTAAGGTACATGTGCTGCACAAGCAACACCTCACTCCACCGCAGAACCACCATCTCCATCTGTACCATGCTGGTGCCAGTGTACACCTGTATGTTTGCCATTCATTAGCAGGGACCAGGCCAGTACACATGGTGTTCTGAATTTGGGACACTGCAAAATGACACTCATGTGTAGCCCATAGTTGTCAAGCATCTGCAAAAAGGCTGAGGATGGGGAGGGGTGTCATCCTGAAACACAACAGTGAACTGAAGCAGACTTCCAAACCTCACTAAGAATGGCTGTATCTGCACACAGTCAAGGTCATGAATTGTGGCAGACATAACCCTGACTCCACAGCAATAATGAAGGCACTGTGTGACCTCCAAGGGCTGTGCACATGAGTTGACCTTGAAATCTTGCAGAGTTGGGGGACGTTTGTATGCCAGAGTGACCAAATACTTGCAAGTGCAGATGGGCCATGGTAGTATAAACCTTCCAGGAATTGTGACTGCTGTAGTACATTTAACAGTCGGTGAAACACACCATCATGTTAAAGGTTTGCACACTTATGCACCACAGATTGAATGCATCTCAATCAGCATCTGCATAACTAACACATTTGTTTGATACTGCATTTGACTGCACAGATCATATGTCACATATTAGGTTTGTGTAATGTTAGCATATGTAGTATTGTGGCCCCATGGCATATCAGGAAAGAGGGTGCCATGTCAATAAGGGTGTGAACACTCTTCATAGCCACAGTAAGGTTTGAAGGTTGTCAGTGCAATTGCATTTTATTGGTCATACATGCACCGCTGATGATGAGATCTGCATATCAGATATCAGGTATTCACTATTGACATCTGTCCACATATCACCCCAGGTATGTGTCGGACAAACACAAAGGGGTTGTGAGCAGCAGAGCAAACATAACTGACACACATATACACATTCAACAATGTGTACACCTGTGAGGTATGGTGCACAGTACATGCCTGGGTGCTGAACACATGCACAGCAATACTGTGTACATGGGTGCGGTGTGTTCCAGAGGAAGGGGCATCACTTACTAATACAACCCATGCATCACAGAGATGTATAATGTTGGTAATAGGGATTGCCTATAGCTGCAGTGCATGCTGTTGAGTGCCATATGTCATGCATGTTGACAGATGGGTGATGAGAGGCCTTGTGTAATATCTTTGTGTAACTCCACCTATAAGTGTGTGTGTGTGTGTGTGTGTGTGTGTGTGTGTGTGTGTGTGTGTGTGTGTGTGTGTGTGTGTGTGTGTGTCTATAGTTAAACAATGACATACAGGTCTTAAAGTGCATTTCTTGTTTTCCCCTCACAGGTGGCGAGGCAGAGTCAGGGTCCCTCCTGCAGGCAAACTGATGGTAATGTCCATACAGACTCCAACAATGATGATAGGTGTGTTGAGGCATAGGCAGGGATGTCAGGGGCTGAAGCTGTGCCATCGTTTGACATCCCACAGTTATCCACCCCATCCCTGTGCACAATCACATTGCCTATACATACCCCATCACCAGTGGCCATAGATGAGGGACAGTTGATGGGTGGTGGCATGGAAGAGGACAGTGTGCTGTCTATGGCATGTGTCTGGACACAGCAGCCATAGCTGGATACCTAGCGAGGTACCACACAGGCAGATGTGCAGAGGTGCTTGTAGGAGGGCTGCTGGCCATCATGCCCCTGGCAGAAGTGCCACATCTGTTGTCACCAGATGCATGTTTCAGGCAGTCATGGAGGTGCAGGCACATATGAAACGGTATACCAGTCAGGGTCTGAGGCTGCAGAGGGCTACTCATTCTGCTGTTGTTGACAACATCCATGATCTTGCATGTGCCCACTGTTATTTTGCAGAGGTCCAGGATAGATGGTTGGGTGAGATGGTGGGAATCCTCGACCATGGAATGTCTGTGCTTGAGCATATGGTGGAATAGTGCGACAGCCACGTGGCTGTAGGCCAGCAGCACCAACAGGTGGAGGTTGACATGGACATGCAAGAAGTCAGAGCTACTCCTGTAGTGGCAGTACCAGCCCCAGCACTGTGGGTCTGGGGTTGCAGTCCACACCACAACACAGCAGGCCACATGCACGTGGCCCTGGCCAGTCCCAAGAGGGACCCTGATCCAGCGGGCATATGTCATCATCGGGGGAGAGTACCATATCGTGGCTTGTACCTGGTGGTGCCCATGGAACCCCTGGCAGGCACAGTTCTCGTGTCCATGGCTGGAGACAGTGAATTGCACACCCTGCCAGGTACGGTCTGCAGCTGTCCAACAAACCCATGTATAGGGCAGCCACATGTCAGAACTGTGTGCATGCATACACACACACACACACACACACACACACACACACACACACACACACACACACACACACACACACACACACCACATCTGCACAGCCCAGTTAATAATGAAACCCCCTAACACACACATAATGTCAAAGGAATGGCTCTGCCTAGATCTCTGGCAAACCCACAACACACCCTGTGCATATGATGATACCTGTGGTACATCCCTATCATCCATAACATCGATGCAGGCACAGGCTAATATGGTTCTGATGCACATGGTGACTGTACTATGGTGGATCAATGTAATGCTGTGTAACATGTTTTCAGCACTAAAGTTTAATGCTTACATGTCAGGATGTGTAGCTGTCCAGCCATGATGCATTATAGCTGTTATTAACACTGAGTGATTGTGGTATCCATAATGAACTCCGTTTGTGTTGTAGGTGTCTATGTGTCAGCAGGATGTTGGTCTGCTGTTGTTTCCGATAAGGGGTATGGCACTGTGTTGACACATTGACTGGGCCATATCCTGGGTACAGCTGAACATAAGTCACAGGTCTGTATAACAGTTACTGCATGTGCCACATGTCTGATTGGTCTGATGGGTGTATACGGGTGAGTGCATGGTGGCTGATGTCAGCAGACCTTCAACAGTGGACAATGGTAAGTGTACTGAGTGGTACACACCACATGTCTGTGTATACACACACACACACACACACACACACACACACACACACACACACACACACACACACACACTCACACACACACACACACACAGGCTTTGGTGTTGATGCAATACACAGAGAATACTGTACAAATGGATCTATGTACTTTTCGCAAGGAACCCATTTTAGCCTATGTAATTCCACCAAGACAGAATAGGCACAACATCACATTGGGAAATAATCAGTCTGCTAGTTTAATATCATTGACAATGGTACTGGCAGGGTATATGTCCCCTTCCCAAATGTATCGCAAACCTCAACTTGGTAAAACATAGGTGTGCTGGTGTGGGTGGAACAGCCCTACCCTTTGGAAGGTGTGGGGTGGTGTAGAACCCCAGATAGTGTGATTGACATTTACTTAATCTGTTAATATGAACTGTACAGTATTACAGCCAACTATGTGGGGGATACACTCAACAATAACTGCAATGATGGTGGCTGTGTCCACAAGATCCACACCCAGGTATATATACCAACCCCAGTATTGCTGTACAGATATACAGAGGGGAAGAGGGCATTTACACATCTACTACTAGTTTTGATGGAATGAATTTCCACAGGATGATACCTGTGGAATGTTAGCATTTGCCAGTTAGTTCTCAGACAGATGACCTCCTAGGACATGTATATTCTGCAAACTGAAGTTTATCCCATCACATACACACACACACACACACACACACACACACACACACACACACACACACACACACACACACACACACACACACACACACTCTTACCTGGCAACACTGGGACTAGTACCCTTAACTAGGTACTTAGTGCTACTAATGTGTGTGGCCTTAGTTGCACACACCACACAGCTTTTAGGACGATATGTGTTCCAGGTTACATGTTAAGTGAAGAAAATCACCAGGCCTTGCACAGTATGGTAATAGGGGATGTACTGGTTGTTTATGAACAATACATAGTGTAGCATATAGTCATATACACATTGGCAAACACACAACAGTCATACACACATCTAAGAGACCTGGGTTTATCAGTGCTAACCAGTGGTGGCTCGTGTTATTGGACTGCAGGACTGCAGCCCTCCCAGTTGTAAAATAAGAAAAATTAAACAAAATATATTATAAAAATAACAAAAAGAAAATAACCGCGAGTCCCGGAACATCACCCGTGCACACTCACGGCATTTCTGGTATTCAGACTGCTGGTGAATCAGTCTGGAGCATGCACACAGAATCCAGACTGTCTCCACCAGCAGTCCAGATTTCAAATGCGTGTCTACATTTTCCCAGAAGTCTAAATTGCATAGACTGGAAGGGGATGGAACTGCAATGTCCGCAGGCAGGGTGGTCTTGTGGGACAGATAGGACGAGCCTTAGGTGCTCTCAAGGGAAGGGCTTGACTATTGCATGGATTAACAGCTTGGCCGGTGGACTTTGCAGGTAAGTGTGTGTGTGTGTGTGTGTGTGTGTGTGTGTGTGTGTGTGTGTGTGTGTGTGTGTGTGTGTGTGTGTGTGTGTGTGTGTGCAATGCCCCAGTCACTACATGGTGGTGGGTAGAGAATAAGGCTTGAATCCTGTACCTAGGGCCCAAATGGCAAGAGCCTGAATTCCCTACCCACCACCATTTGTAAAAAAAAAATGCAGATTTTTGCCTCATATTTGTTCAGTTCCTCATAAAATCTGTGGTTTCTGTATTTTTGTTTTTCAGCATAGTGGGTTGTACAGTGGTGCAGTGGTACCATTGTTGCCTAACAGCTACAGGTTGTCTGGTTTGATTCTTGGATGGGGCACTTTCTATGTGGAGTCTGCATATCCTGTGTGGGTTTGCTCTGGTGTTCTCTCATCTTACAAAGACAGGTCTGGATTGTTTCTTCCTCTGCCAAAAATTAGCTTTTGTTTCAAATCAGACTTTCCTGGTTAACAAATGTTAAATAAATAAAAATGACAAGCACTGGAATTTCAGACTTCATATTCTTCAGAAAGTACATGGTATCACAAAACCTATTATTATAGCAAGTTTTTAAGTTTATAAGATGGATATTTGAAATTTGTCCCTATTTTTGGGACTGTATTCCCCCATTATTGGCTTCATCCAGTTTTTTTGTGCCAAGGTTGAGAGCTATGGTGATAACTGAACTCACTGAATATGTTTGGGGGCTGTATTCCCGCATTACTGGCTTTGTCTGTGTTTTTGCTAAGAGGTTAAGAGCTATGGTGAGAACTGAATTCACTGAATATGTTTGGGGGCTGTATTCCCCCATTATTGGCTTTGTTCAGGTGTTTTGTGCTAAGATGTTGACAGCTATGGTGGGAACTGAATTCACTGAATGTAGCCATTTAAGTTTCAGTCTTCCTCTTTCATAAGTTAGATGATTGATTTGGCATAGTGGTATGTTTCTCTGACTGCTTTGCACAAGGTCTTGGGTTCAATGCCTGGCAGTGAAATGTATGGTGGTAACATAGCATTTTATTCTAGCAACTTTCCAACATTATACAAGCAATGTTTAAAATATGTCCCTGTTTTTTGGTCTTTTGCCCCCCCCCCCTCCAAATTTTGTTTTTTTCCAGATTTCTTGTGCTGCAAAGTTCAGACACAGCAAATTTTACAAGAAACTGAGAGCTGCAGGGGAACAAAAGTTTAGTGATGCTTATGCTTAGTCTGCTTGCATTGTTAATAGCACAACAGATAGTGTGCTTGCTTTTTGATGCAGAAGGCTGTGGGTTCTACTCCTACAGTAGGTTGATGCATTGCTGATACTATACTGTATTATAAAGGGGGTGGATGCTGCAGTCCTTTTTGGTGAAGATGCCTAGTAACTCTGAACCTGTTATCATTTTGCCATCCATTCCCTATTGCAATATTATTAGCTTATCATTTTTAATGAAACATAGGCAATTTATTCCTCAAGGGCAACAGACATTTTATTTGTAGATGAAACAATGACATATAAAGTTGTTTGCTAGCAGCAACCTCTTCATTAGTTACAGATTTCTTTAATGTGGAATTATTTAGATGACTTTTACTTCTTCAGAGATTGTGCATATTTACTGATACTGGTGGACTGTAGAAGTTTGAGTAGACTTCTATGATAGAAATGTTCTGAATTGGGCAGTTTTGTCATTATTGGTGCATGCATTTTTTTCATTGTTTACTGGAAAAATGTTCTGAATTGGGCAGTTTTGTCATTATTGGTGCATGCATTTTGTTTCATTGTTTACTGAAAAAATGTTCAAAACAAATTTAAAACACCCTCTACAGCTGTACTATATTGTACAAGGAATATAATTTAATAAAATCAGAAAGGTGTATCAAAGAACACGTGTATGTTTCATGTGCAAGGGGCCTATGATTTGAAAACAGCCCAAAGTTAATCTTTATCTGTCACTGGCAAAATGTATTTTCTTTGAATGTGGGTTTCAATGCTATTTCAATGAATGTGAGTTTCAAGGGCAGAGAAGTTTTAATGCTAAGTCTGTTTTCATTGTGAGATTGCATTGCTTTGTTTAGCAGATGTCTTAGTGTTTGTGCTGTAAAATGCAAAATAAAACTTTCAAATGAAGTCCAAATCATTGTAGAAGTAAAGCAGTATGCACATTAGTGTTTATGATAAATGGGGTGAAATAGCCAAGTAATGGTTCATTGGAATAGCTGAAGGGGGGAGGCTCCATTCAACCATGATTTTGTCAGGGGGAAGGGCGGCAAACTCAAAGACAGCCCTGGCTGAACTATACCTCTCAACTGTCCAGATTTTCACAGAATGAATAGATTTTTGCTTCGTATTTTCGGTTTGTTCCTCATTGAATGTGTGGTTTTCTTTCAAATAATTTAGGAATTAAGTCACTAAATAATGACAGACACTGAGTTTCAGACTTCATAACCTTCAGAAAAATGCATGCTAAAGCAAGACCTGCTATTCTGTCAACTGTCTCAGTTTATACAACATTTTTTTGTATTGTTTATAGGTATATTTGGCCTTTCCAGATTTTCTGCATTAACAGGTTGAGAGGTATGTGCAAATAAATTGCTTTAAAGAATTAGGCATATCCAAACCTCTGAACTGTCCCCAATTTTGGCTCAAAATGTGACTCTTCCCATAATAATCCCACCGCAAAATGGCAATTTTGGAAGAAAACGTGGAGGGTTTACAATTAACAAATAACTGTAATAATCAGAGTTATAGATTACTTTTATTTCAGAAATGCATGCAGATTCTTTTATTTTGTCAGCTGTTCATGTTAGCAGTACTAATATTAAAAAAAAGTGTCCCTTCTTTGATAGGTTCCCAGCTGTATTGTGTGGCTATTTTATATTTTTGCATCACATTTTGGTCCATTTCTCATAAAATTGTGGGGGTTTTTTTGGCAAATTAGTAGCAAATCATTAAAGACTGACGTTAGAAAATAATGACAGACATTTGCGTTTCAGATTTCATGCCCTTCAGAAATTCATACTAATGCAAGACCTACTACTCTATTACCTTTCTATGTTTATAAGAGCAATATTTAAAATTGTCCTTATTTTTGGGCCTTGTCCCACTTCTATGTATGGCTTTGTCCAGATTTCTTGCTCTGAGGTTTAGACATATGACAAATGTATCAGAGCCATCACAGTCAGCCAGAGACATTTCAAATTGTGACATACTTGTTGCACCCCACTGCCTCATGTAGAGTGACTCTGGATGTGTCCAAGCAAGGCAAGGAGCAGTTATGCAGTGAAAATGTGCAGAGTACCCCCCCCATCCAAGGTAGACACAAGCACTAATTTTATTCTGTCCTTGATTTTGCAGAATGTTCTGATTTGACATATTTTTATACTGTTGATTTATGCTTATTATTACTCAGAAAGTGCTTGTTGCTCTGTGTTTAAGTAGCAATGCTTTAATGACCATCAGGTAAGCTTGTCTGAGATTGTAAGACGCAAGTAAGCTTTAATAAGCATACTGTTAAAGAATTGCCAACAGTGAATGCCTTTCTGTTGCATGCAGAGAATACTTGCATAACTAGATAATGTATAAGCCTTGGGTATTGAAATGCATATGACAGTATTTGTAATAAAGGACAGGATTACATTATTATTTTAAGAAGCTCATTACATTTGTTGAAGACTTGCAGTCATCTTTGCAGGCTTTACCTGTAAACCAAACAGAATGCCAATCTATCATGTGTGGTCCATTACCTGTACAGTAATCCTTTAAGCAATGTATCTTGAGCTTGTTTTTTGTTTGCCTTTCATTTTTTACTTTGATCATGTTTTCCCCATGAAACAAGTAGATAGTTGTTGTCAGGCAGCAGGTCTTTTTTGGATAAGAAACATTTTTACAAGTGGGGTATCACATAGATTGCTACTTTCAGCATATTACTTGGTACTTTAATAAAGCTGAATATAAATTATAATTAGAACTGCAGTGCAAGGAGAAGTGGTTTGAGTTGAGTGCTGCTTGTTTTACTTGCACTTGATTTTGACTGGCATTCCAGTAATGTATTTAAAAAGTAATTTATTTTTTCATGCCTCACAGCCTTTTTGTTTCCATCTAGATATTAAGTAAGCTGTCATGCAGCTAATGCATTGAAATATTCTTCTACACTTCACATTGTCTTGATTGGACTCTCATAATGATGGTTCGGCACCCAGGGCAGTGTATTTAATTAAAGTTCCAGGTTTTGTGGTTTTGAGCATAGCTCCTCCCCTTTCTAGTTGCCCACACCCCTCCCATTGGCCCCACCCATTCAGCTGTCTCCTGCAGCCCCACTTTGATTTGAACTCACCAGCCACCAATGGTGCTAACTACCTTATCAGTGTATCCATTCTGTTACAGATAAGTTGTACACAGCACATGCATCATTGGGCTGGATAGTGTACTCAGTTACCTGTATGGTTGATGGTGACAGTGGTCTCCATACAGTGGACTTTGGGACATGCACTGGGGGTACCATGGTGTAAAGACAGTATACCCAGCACCCACACCCCACATTGGATATTGTACACACTGAAACCCATGATCATAATCTGACATACCCACCCCCATTGACCAGGGCTGCAATACAACCCCTTGTCTATCTCAAGAGTGCTACTACAGGGATATGAATCTATTGAACATGCCACAGGGATAGTAGGGTGATGCTTTGTCATGGATCTCTTACAGTCAGCAACATCACTATCTCTTATACTGCGTGGCAAGGTGTATTGCATTAGGAGAATGTGGCCTCAGAATGCTGTTTCCTACAAATATACACACTTACACACATACACACACTTGCCAGGACTCTGATGGTAACCCATGCCTATCTACCCATTTGTACAACAGTGTTGTGCTAGTACTGCAAATCCAGGTAGCCCATAGGGTGAAGAGTGTAACAATGTACATGTAATGTCCATTACAGCAACAGCCATATCTATGGCAATAGAGGGTACAGTGGGTGTGAAGGGCCTCACGGTATTATCAACTACAGGTTTACAAACACACAGACACTGTTATTCTCAGTAATGCACACTAACACATTTGTCAGTACTGGAGTCCATATGTGCAGGTTTTTATAGGTGTGTACCAGGATGTTGTCCATGGTGAGATGGGAAGAGTAGGGGATGTGGGTACAGTGGTATCATTCCACCTGCCATTTGACAGCAGGCCATCTATCAACTGATGCCACAGGAGTGATCCTCAGGGTAAGAGTTAAATGAAACATCCAATCATCTGGTTGCCTCTTGCAGTGGGCCAGTGAGGTGCCCCAATTCACATGTATGCAACATGTATTACATAACATGGTCAGTGTCTCTCTTGGAGACCTGTACCCAAGCATGTTATGTTGATTGTGGTAGTGTAGTTGAGGTATCTATGGCATGTGGTGCATACAGGGTGGGGATTCCTAGCTGTGGCATTCGTAACACAGTTGGGCAGACATGTCAGTTTCACTCAAGCATAGATTGTCTGTAAGCAGCAAAGATGGATAACTGACATCTGCATATCTGTACAGAGGACAGACAGACATCAGCTAGCCAACTGGTTATGCATTAGGATGAATGTGTTGACAGATAGACGTCTAGCACTGAAAAGTATGCCATTGCTACATAACAGCCCTCAGTGACATGTCCTATAGACACATAAATCTACAGTTAATATCCACATGTCACATCAATATCCAGTGGGAAATAATTAATGACACACAGCTCACACACCAAAAACAGGACAGTGAGGACTCAGAGTCCATCTTTGCATGCAGGGATGTTTGGTTCCAGTACTATAATCTGCAATCTACTGTTACTTGGGAAAGCACTGTCAACAGTAGTATCATAATGATAAACTACATGCCAGTGTGACTGCATATAACCTGGGATACTACCCATGTATGTAATGCATTCAAATGGAAACGAGTAATGTACAAGCCATATATACTCAGGTCTCCCAGACAGTAGACTCAAACCCCTTACTACTGTAATAACAGCACATAGACACATGTTATGTAAATGGAATTAAATGCACTATTTAAAGATGTCATTACCCTGCTATTTTATCAGACTGGAATGTGATCACTGGTTACCAGGGCTGAGCCATGCTCAGCAGGTTTCAGCATTGCTGCAATATAAATGCTAAGCTGATTTTTTACTGGTAAGCGAAGCTGAAACGGTCTAAGCATGTACGTTAGCAGCGCTTACCGTTGCACAAACCCACGCAAACCACTTAAAGCTGCTCAAAACTGCTTTAACCACTCTGTATCCAACAGCCTTTATTCTGCCCAGAAACAGAATAAACAGCCCTTGCAGGTCTTGAACCCAGGATCCTGTACACTATAGTCACAGCAATTAATGCAGGTCTTGAACCCAGAACCATGTACACTATTGTCACAGCAGTTAACCACTAAGCCATCACAGCTGTGAAGATTGTTGTTTTTTCCAATGTATCTGTCAGTAGACATACTGAATAGTATTGAACAACTGCTTTGACTTCTACAATTGTGTAGTACTTGTTAGTGATATTAGTGTTGAATCAAAAGATTCTTATGTATGTAAATATACACATATCAGATAAATATGGTGTGATACATCTGGTAAGGTATATGCAACAGCCATGATTACACATAATAAGGATATGGATATATATATATATATATATATATATATATATATATATATATATATATATATATATATACGTCTGTATATTCTATTATATATATATGGTCATATATAGATCTATCTGTATATAAATAAATAAATAAATATATATATATATATATATATATATATATATATATATATATATATATGTGTGTGTGTGTGTGTGTGTGTGTGTGTGTGTGTGTGTGTGTGTGTGTGTGTGTGTGTGTGTGTGTGTGTGTGTGTGTGTGTGTGTGTGTGTGTCCGTGTGTATATAATATATGTATTCATAAATATATATATATATATATATATATATATATATGTAAACATATATATATATATATATATATATATATATGTAAACATATATATATATATGTGTGTGTGTGTGTGTGTGTGTGTGTGTGTGTGTATATGTATGTATATATATATATATATATATATATATATATATATATATATATGTGTGTGTGTGTGTGTGTGTGTGTGTGTGTGTGTGTGTGTGTGTGTGTGTGTGTGTGTGCATATCTATAATGTGTGTATATATATATATATATATATATATATATATATATATATATATATGTATATACAGATATCTATATATGTATATATCTATATATATGTATATGTGTATATATCTATATATCTAGCTATATCTATATATATATATATATATATATATCTATATATATATATATATATATATATATATATATATATATATATATATATATATATATATATATATATATATATATATATATATATATATATATATATATATATGTGTGTGTGTGTGTGTGTGTTTGTGTATATATATATATATATATATATATATATACATATATATATATATATATATATATGTAGAACATATGTCCATAACATGTAGTTGAGTCATACCTCAGCACCAATCATCACAACCTCTTAGTGCAAGGGGATGTCTCGTACGTATTGCAGGTATAAATGTAGACTTTTGCTACTGTAACAGGGGTTGTCTTAACAGAAATGTTGTGTGAAAAATCACATCTGATATTGACATGTACGCCATCAGTTACTGACAGACATCGTAAGATCATCATAGTACAGTACCACACAAATCACACTAATGATTCTGTGGAATATAGCAGAGACATGACCAATAAATGTGGACAGTCTGACACACTTTGGTCAGTCCAGAGGTATACACAGAACCCCTTAGTGCAAGACGTGTGGACCAATCCTGACAAAGTGGATGTTTCCAGCTATGTAAATGGGGATATCATGAAAATATTGGAATAGATATGCTCACACAGTTTATGTATTCACACACTTCTGTCTGTCCTGAGACATAATAACTGGAGGAGCAGAGGTCACAAGCCCACATCCTACCCACTAGTTAATCACATACATCTGTACAGCATCCCACTGCTTTGTCAGAACTGCACAACAGTTATGGTGGCCCGGCAAAAGTACATCTGACAAATATATGGACATAGCATCACACTGGGTAAATACACTGAGCTACTAGGCATCTCACAAAGCACTGTGCAAACTACAAGCAGACTGCCACAACACTGGCCTACATTTCTTATGGGGGAATACACATGCACCTGCAAATATAACATGCTCTGCAGGCATGTAACAGCACAGAATAACAGACACCTGTGTGAAAGTGCATACCCACAACCAATCTGAACACAGCCACAGTCACATATGGTAAGCGTACTTAATATTACAGTATATGGACTGTGTGAACAACACCATCCTCATATGTGCCACTCACACACTAACTATACATATACTGGGCCAGTACACAGTGTATTCCAATGCCTGACTGTGGTATGAGACATGTGTCGATCTGGACCTATAAGCATGTACACCGATAGGGTACCATACACTGGAGCAATATGCAGCATCACATAGAACAGGACCAAGAACAATGGCATCTACCACAGTCTGTACACAGGCCAAGTTACATATTCACAATACACACTCTGTCGACACTCACCATAAGTACACAGACCTCGCTACTGTACACACACTACAATAGAATGTCCAGGTTTTGTCCTCAAATATGAGGCCTGCTATACATAATATATCTAGCAGTCTGGTATCTCACTGGCTTGTTATCGGGTATGATGTTAGTAAATAATGATGTACTGAACATATGCACTTCTTACTGCATGACATATGCACTAAGGTTGACAGAGTTGTGACCTAAGGCACAAACACAGGGCCAATATTAACATGCTACTGTGATAAACCCATACATTTACTGGTGTAACAGAATTTGTTGTGACATATATCTCCTGAGGGATATGAAGTCAGTAACTCACATGGCTGTCACCATGTACTGACTGCAATCCACAGAGTAAGCTACTACATTTTTAAATATAGGAAATGTATGAGTAACACAACACATGTAAGACTCCAAACACTGGCCAGTCTGCAGATAGCCCTACAGGTGAGAGTTTCCCCAACCACATAACACTGTCATGACAGATATTAAATCATGTAGAACAGCCATATCCACACAAACCCTGTTAAACCAACATTACTTCAAATGTAGAAGAGCAATACTCACATTCTGTCCTCATGTATGGAACATCCCCCTCCTGTTTGTTGGCCTGTCTCCACAGTGTGTGTTGTAAGAGGTATATCCAACTACACTCTGTGATGCTGTTTGTCAAACACCCACATGAAGTTCTGCTCACAGTGAAGGAAAAGGGCCAACATCCACATGAAGTGCTTAGTTGTAGGAGTGTGTCTCCATGCAATTGGCTATAGGAATGATACCACAGCTTTTTCACATGCAATAAGCTAGTGGGGGACTGCAATTCATGCACAGGGCATCAACTGATCATGAGCATCACTTCCAAAACTCAAGCTGCTGCCTAAGCAAAGCAGGTGTACTTTTCCACATCCACTAGAGAGGGAGTGCGAGAGATAAACAGACAGAGACAAAGTAGGAAAGGAAGCGAGTAGGAGAGTAAGAGCCAAGCATGTTTGTGTATGATCCATGGGTGGAGAGTGGTATCTGGGCATTATGACGGTTGCCTGTATTCTGTACTAATCCATACTGTCACATGGTAATTGCACATGGCTGTACATATTTATGGCTGAGGATTTTCGACTAGAATCTCTAGAATGTTTGGAAAATGTTGGCCTTGTAATGTTGACAATGAGACATGTAGCTCCTCAATATAATGATGTGGCAATACCCACACTGCAATGGGCCCTTTCATTACACAATCTCTCCAACAGGACACATATAACACATACAAACACACACTTGCTAGTACTGAGTTTCGACCCCCTACTAGACTATGTATTGTTATTACATTGTTATGCTGTTATTGCACGCACCATGGTGCTTACAAGTTGGAGAGCTGTTCAAAGATATCTTTCAAGGTGAGTGACATCAGTGACAGTGATAAAGGAGGGATAAGGGAAGTGTAGTACATGCGACTGTCCACAAAAGCAGATGTCAAGGAAGACACAACCACACTCTCTCAGGGAATCACACACATTATCACAGTTAGCAGAGTCATAATTAGAACTCTTACCTAACTAGTTTGGTACAGTACAGTAATACGCAGTTATCACATGTGCCACAGAGCTTATCAGGCTGATATATGTCCAGATGGTTATTTCAAGGTGACTGACATCAGAAGGCGTGCTACAGTAGGGCAATGGGAGGTGTAATGAGTGTGAATGGCTTCAAAATCATTAATCTCCACACACACACACACACACACACACACACACACACACACACACACACACACACACACACACTTGCCAGTACTGACATGCATGGGTTCATTGTTTCACAGGTATGTAGTAGTTGACTGTGCCAAAAGGCTGTACAAGGCTAGGAAAAGGGAATACCTTCGCATCAGGCCACATGACAATAGTCTCCAGTGTGACTCAGAAGTGTAGTCACTGGATTGGCCCACACAGGTGGGTATTGTATTTACCATCCACTCATCTGGATTACTATTGCGGGTGGCCATTGCTGTGCAGTGCTTGCCATGTATGTGATCTATATTGCATGACATGGGCAGTGTCTGGGTTGTGCACATGTCCCACATGCATGTTCTGTGATGTGTGGAAGTGTACTTGGGGTATCTGGGACATGTTGTGTGGACAGATGTTTATCATCTGATGTGGCATTCCTCATCTCATGTGGTCAGACCTGGCTATGGAACTGAGGTTGTGCCTGCACCTACATTGACAGCATGATACAGGTATTCAGTGGAGTTAGTGGCATCTGTCCATACAAGGCATGTGTATAAGGCATGGTATTCTCTTGTGGATTACATTTTCAGACTCTACAGTTGTTGCAGGCATCCAGTGGGGAACATAGCAAAGGACCACTGTAAGCAATTATTTGCCTATTGTAGGGATGGAACAGGGTGCCATGTCCTTTTATTTGCTGGATAACACACACTCAGTCAGGAAATGTTACACATCGCAGTATATTCTGATGTCAGTGGCAGTGTTTTGGTCAACAGGCATGTAGTCCACTGCAATCACACCATGGTTACTATCTGTGGGCAATCTGCAGAGAACTACCAATATAGTGGTTGTTGCCTAACCAAGTGTGTTTGTGTATGAGACATGGGTGGAGAGTGTTCTCTGAGTAATACAAGGGTTGCCTATATTGTTCACTGATCCACAATGTCACATGTATGGCTATGGATTGTCTACACTAGCCTCTCTGCTGTTTGACATCTTTTGTCCTTGTAAGGTGGACATTGTGACATATAGTAGGTCCTTAATATAATAATTTAGCAAAACCGCCGCACAATGTATCCTGTCATTCCAGGATCACAGCAACCTCCACACAGGATACTGATGACAAACACACACACACCCACTTGCCAGTACTGAGATTCAACCCCCTACCTAGCTATGTTTTGCTACTACAGTGTACCACATTTATCACATGCACCACAGAGCTTATTGGATGGATGTTGTCCCAAGGTACTTCTAAGGTGAGGAACATTACCAGCCCTTGTAAATACTGTCATTGGGAGATGTTGTGAGTGAGAGATCCCAAAAATAATTTTACCCTAATCACACATTTACATTTGCCAGGGGTGAAGTTCAAACCTCTAACAACCTTTACGGACCATTACATTATACATTTACCTCATGCACCATTTACCTGACATTATATAGGCTTCACAGCAGATACTTGTAAGGTGGATGATATCTGCAGTATTGCTAAAGTCAGGCTCTGAGATGTGTACTGGCTGTAAATAAGGACAAAATCTTTGATGTACATACACAAACACTTGCCACAGATGAGATTCAAAGCCATAGCTGTGTAGTTACTGCTAGTACATTGTTCCACATTTATGGAGCTTATAGGGCTAGCCCTTCTCCAAAGGTATATTTCAAGGTAGATGACATCAGCAGGCTTGCTAAAGTAGGGCAATGGAAGGTGTAGTGACTGTGAATGGCCTCAAAAGTGCTACTCTCTACACACACACACACAGACACACACACACACACACACACACACACACACACACACACACAAACACACACACATACACACACAGAGTTCCACAATTGCCATATCTGAGATGAGAGCTCCTATCTAACTAGTACAGCACACTATAGCATTACACAGTTATTGCACACGCCATGGAGCTTATAGGGCTAGCCTTTATCCAAAGGTGTATTTCAAGGTGAATGACATCAGCAGCCTTGCTAAATTAGGGCAATGGGAGGTGTAGTGTCTATGAATGCCCTCAAAATCATTGATCCCTATACACACAAATACACAAAGAGTTTCACAGTTTCCATGTTTGAGATTAGAACTCCTACCTAACTAATACATTCATACTACAGCATTACGCAGCTATTGCATGTGCCACAGAGCTTACAGGGATGAATCTTGTCCAAGGAGGTATTTCAAGGTGACTGACATCAGCAGGCTTGCTAAAGTAGGGCAATGGAAGGTGTAGTGACTGTAAATGGCCTCAAAAACATTGATCCCTACACACACAAACACAGCATTTCATACTGGGCACACCTCCTTCTGCTTACAAGGGTAGGCTCAGGTTGTTCCTCTTCTGAATCACTCTGTGCCTGTGCTGGCCTTGGCAGTGGTGGGCGGCTGTGTGGTCCTGCCGCATGGTCTTCCTGCTGTAGCTGTTTCCTCTGGATCATATTGTGTAGCATTGCACATACAACAACAATTTGGGTACATGTAGCTGGAGAGTACTGCAAGGCTCTACCGGATATGTCCAGGCACCGGAACCATGACTTGAGCATCCCAAACACACACTGTATTATGATTCTGGTTTGTGCATGTGCCTCATTATGTAGTTCTTGTTCAAGTGTGTGTGCATTTCTGATGGGTGTCATCAGCCATGGCTCAAGTGCATAACCAGCATCCCCCACTAGGTGGCCATATGGGATGTCCCCACTGGCAAATCTCTGGTACAGCTGCAGCATATGCCAGATATGGGAGTCGTGATAGCTTCCAGGGCTGCCAGCACACACATTCATTATAATTCCCATGGCATCACACATGACCTGGCAGTTGATGGAGGGGCAGCCCTTGTGGTTTATGTAGACCCTACCCCGCTCACCAGGTGGTGCTTTGATGTGTATGTGCGTGCAGTCTATAGCACCCACTACCTCTGCGTATTCTGCTATTTGGTGGAAGAGATGCATATCACTGGTCAACGCCTCATGGGTGCTGTGGAAATATATGTGCTCATCGGCATGTGCAGACATGGCATCCAGGAACTGGTGGAGTACCCTGGATGCTGATGCCTGTGAGATCCACATGATATCCCCAGTTGGCCTTTGGAAGGTACCTGTGGCTAGTATTCTTAAGCCTACACATACCTTGGTATCCACTGGGATGGGTTCCCCTCTGTTGGTTCTGTGTGTGAGGCATGGCTGGCACAGCTCAACAGTTTGCTGTTGGAGGTCCTTGTCCACCCTATAGTGCTCCACAGTCTCCAGCTCATGTAGCCCCTGGTAGGTTACCTTGGGTCTGTACACTTTTCTCCTTTTCCTCGCT
The DNA here is from genome assembly GCF_019279795.1 of Protopterus annectens. Taxonomy (NCBI): domain Eukaryota; kingdom Metazoa; phylum Chordata; order Ceratodontiformes; family Protopteridae; genus Protopterus; species Protopterus annectens. Next base: position 87,856,162 of record NC_056726.1, on the reverse strand, counting down.
GTGGGTTGGTCATCAGCATTCTCATCCTCATCATCCTCAGCCTCTTCCACATATTGATTTATAAGAGCAAACGCAGCCCCTATCATTCTGTTGCTTTTGTTATGTAAAATTTCCCTATTTGTGTACACCGGTGGTGTAGAGTTTGTGGGAAAAACCAGAGGGAAAGGTGTTTGCATAGTTTATAGTAGTGTGCTGGGCTAGGCTGCTGCCTGTGTAATTGGCTGGGTCTGATACATTTCACCTGCCAGCTATGCTAGTTCTCCTTGATTACCTTCCTACTGCTGTTTTCTTTTCCCATTGCCTTTCTGTTTAAGTCCCGAGGCGTGGCTAGCCAAACCAGTGTTCAGATGTGAAAGGAGCTGCTATTGTTTTGTTTAAAACCTGGTGCACAGTACGCACACCAATTTAGGCACTGTAAATACTGCTAGGCAGCTTCACACACACACCCTTCCTTATCTGTGCTTAGCTAAGGGAAAACATGGGCCATAGAGCTCCAATACACTTATAGCATGCATGACACACCCCCTTATGAAGTCATCTAGCTCTTAGGCTTACACCATGGTATTACTGCACCTACATGGTTGGGTGCAGGCTAGCACTGAGGAGAAATCTGTGATTCAGTATCATTGCCCTCATTTGCATAGGATTGACTGCTAATGCATGGTTACAAAACCGACACTCAGCTTTCACCCTTAGCAACCACTATTCCTCCATCTTGTTGTGTTATGCATGCCATTGACTATTATGGCAAAATTATGATTTGGGTTTAGAAGCATATTTCCAGCTGTTTTTATTATTTTTGGGCTGATCCCATTTGCGCACCTCTGCCCTGTACTTAAACGGATGAAATCGGCCAACAAAAAAAGTAAATTTTTATAATTTTGAAATTAACTTTCATGCCTATGGCCATATATTTGGCCTTTGGCATGCCTAACCCTTCTAATACATGCATTTGTATGAGCTGTCATGCCTCTGTTTTGTAGTTTGCAGAAATGCATTCAGCTACTGACTGAATACATTGCTGCAGTCTATATTATTCCTGCACTGATGATTGCTTGCTTCCTGGATTGCTAATTCACCTAATTTGCATATAGAAATAGTGCAGGAGCACTCGTGCACATCCTGGGAGCTTATTCCTGGATCACACGTCAGCCATATTGCCTGTAGCAGTTCTTGCACTATTCCTGCACACCGTGCAGAGCTTGTTGAATCCTGGGATATGTATCAGTAGTGTTTAATTTGTCATCTCACAATAACGTGTATTGCTGTTGCCTTCATCGTTATTCTGTTCATAACCAGAGCAAAAGCATTTAAATTTGTCTAATTCCACCTATTCAGGCAAGAAAGCTTAACAGTATGTTATTTGTTAATAAGTCAGTTACTATATAAATTATTAAATTATACAATTTTTGATGTGAAAAGTATGTTATTTTACATTTTATTGAACTGACAAAGACTGTACCATGAATTTTTTTTTCAAGTTGTAGCACCTTGCTGTTACATCATGATGGTGTGAAACTATAATACTTCATTACATCAGTTAGAATATGAGATAGACTAATTTGAGTTTAACTACAACAAAAGTGGAACATTGTGAAAACAAATATTGTTGTCTATGTTCTCCATGTAAAGTAACTTACTCTGAGAATTAGTATATATATGCTAGTTTAAAAAAGGCTGTATATATAAATGCACATGTATGCATAATGCGGCACTAAAATCACACTATAAGTGCATATGGTGAAAATTAATTTGACTTGCATCTTATTAGAATTTGGGCTGGAAAAGAATGTTTTCACTTACGAAGGGAAATGTTATATACCGAATAAGGGTGAAGCAATGGGTGTAACTTGTGCAAATCGTATGCTAATCTTGTATTAGTAGAACTGGATCAGAGGTTCCTTTTAGATTCATCAACATTTTGCTCAATATCTGAGTGATTTGGCTGGCTACAATCAACTGTATTAGAAGCTGAAGTTAAGTACAAACTTGCAGTTTTAAAGATAGTACTGTATTTTATTTTTCTGTTTATTTAATTGTTTCACTGAATATTGTGGTCTGTCTGTCTCTCTGCAGTTTGAGGGGGTTATTGCTGTTCTTACTTCTTTGTTATTCGATAGTTAACTCTTAGCCTAGAGGGTTTCTCTGTGCTTTAAGTGTTAGCCACATAGCTGGGAATTTATTTTCTACTCAATATCTGAGTGGTTTGGCTGGCCACAATTAGCTGTATTAGAAGCTGAAGTTAAGTACAAACCTGCAGTTTTAAAGATAGTACTGTGTTTTATTTTTCTGTTTATTTAATTGTTTCACTGAATACTGTGCTCTGTCTGTCTCTCTGCAATTAGTTCCCATGCTCCCTCCCAGTTCTTGTTTTGGTGTTAATCTTGGTGGTTTTGGAATTGCCCACCCCTCCTGTAAATCTGTGTTTGAACACTCCTCCTGGGTCCATCTCATTTGCTCACTCAACCGAGTACAGTGAGATCATATTTTGATTTCAGGCACTCCTACCAGTCCCATCTGTTCATCTCTATCCCAGTCTAGTGTCATTAGCTCATTCTATCGAATGCAGAGAGAACATTTGAGAAGACCAACCCACTTAGGTCCTTAACCTTGAATTATCTTCTGTTTCTCCTTTCTCTCTTTCCACTTTACAAAAACAAAAAACTTTGCTAGAATCTCCTTGTGTTCTGACTTAAGTGTGCTTCTCAGCTGATAAGTATATTTTTGGCACTTTTTAATTGTTCAGAGTTGAATAAAACAAAAATTGAATTCAGCTCAGAATACAGTTTGAATAAATTGCATTTATTTAAACTTTATTTGCTTTAATAGTGCTACATAGTGTGCTAGCTTACACTGCACTTGAACTGTTTTTAGTGCTGTTCTAGTGTAAAAAAATTCTAAGCTTGTTTCCTGCCTTTCCTGTAACTTAGTCTAGTCCAGATACAGATTTGCTGTATCCATGACTGTTTGCAAGCTTCTGAACCCCCCAAGCCTTTCTGTGTTGAAGGGAAGCCTTCTAGCTTATCAGTGGGAGTGGTAAGCACTAGGTAGCCTTTCTATCACAAGAGGAGTGGTTACTGGCCCAGAAAGTGAAGTTTATTGCTGTTTGGGCAGTTTTTTACAACTCTTTCAACTTCTGGTTTAAAAGGCTGGATTTGCACTTGTTTCCTGCCTTTCCTGTAACTAGTCTAGCCCAGATACAGATTTGCTGTATCCAGGACTGTTTGTAATCTTCTGAGCCCCCCAAGCCTTTCTGTGTCAGAGGGAAGCCTTCTAGCTTATCAGTGGAAATGGTAAGCAGTAGGTCGACTACCAACCATGAGAGGAGTGGTTTCTGGCCCAGAAATTGTAGTTTATTGGCCGTTGGGCAGTTTTTTCCATCTCTTTTAATTTCTGGTTTAAAAGGCCACATCTGCGCTTGTTTCCCACCTTTCCTGTAACTAGTCTAGTCCAGATACAGCTTTACTGTATCCAGGACTGTTTATAAGCTTTTGAGCCCCCAAGCCTTTCTGTGTTGGAGGGAATCCTTCTAGGTTGTCAGTGGGAGTGGTAAGCACTAGGTAGCCTATCTACAACAAGACGAGTAGTTTCTGGCCCAGAAATTGTAGTGTATTGGCTGTTTGGGCAGTTTTTCCATCTCTTTCAACTTCCTGGTCCAAAAGCCTGTATTTGCACTTTCCCTGCCTTTCTGTAACTAGTCTAGTCCATATACAGATTTGCTGTATCCAGGACTGTTTATAAGCTTTTGAGCCCCCCAAGCCTGTCTGTGTTGGAGGGAAGCCTTCTAGCTTATCAGTTGGAGTGGTAAGCAGTAGGTAGCCTATCTACCAAAAGAGGAATGGTTAATGGCCCAGAAATTGTAGATTATTGTCTGTTTGGGCAGTTTTTCCATCTCTTTCAACTTTCTGGTTTAAAAGCCCACATTTGCACTTGTTTCCCACATTCCCTGTAACTAGTCTAGTCCAGATACAGATGTGCTGTATCCAGGACTGTTTGTAAGCTTCTGAGCCCCCCAAGCCTTTCTGTGTCAGAGAGTAGCCTTCTAGCGTGTCAGTGGGAGTGGTAAGCACTAGGTAGCCTATCTAGCACAAGAGGAGTGGTTTCTGGCCCAGAAATTGTAGATTATTGTCTGTTTGGGAAGTTTTTCCATCTCTTTCAACTTTCTGGTTTAAAAGCCCAAATTTGCGCTTGTTTCCCACATTTCCTGTAACTAGTCTATCCCAGATACAGATTTGCTAATGGAACAGCTCCAGTACATATTATTAATACCCACCCATCCAGGAATGTCTAAATGTCAGTTCCCTGTGCTTCCTCCTATTAACCTGGTGAACTTGGGCATCCTGAGGCAATGTAGCAACTGCCTCATGTACACCGACAACCCTCTCCTGTAGCATACATACGTGCTATCAGCAGTAGATGCCCTATAAGGAAACAGCTCCAGTACTTAGTAATGATGACCATTCCTCTTGGTATGTCTAAAGGTCAGTTTCCTGTGCGTTCTCCTATTAACTTGGGCATTCTGAGGCAGTATGGCAACTGTCTCATGTACACAGACAACCCTCTCCTCTTAACTCCCAACACTCAGACTTGTGAGAGTTGCACTTATATATCCAAATTGGAAGCCAAACACTATCCAGCCAAGACCAGAATAGCTGGTCAAGATGAGAAGGTCAATACTTGCACCACACCACATGGAACACATATCCCTCCAGAACAAACACCAGCACTGCCTTCACATAAAAACACAAACCACACACCCACCTTTGTGGAGGCTGTCAATAAAAATGTATACAAACAGCAGAGACCTCCAAGGCAGAAACACACTCACCACTGCAACACAGCACTAATCACGAGACACATAACTCTCCTAAACAGTGTACCACTCAACCAAAGCCCCTAAGGCAGAACAGGATGCCCAACACACTAGTCATAGTTGACTCAATACTGAGGCACACTGATGTCCCACTCACTAGGACAAATAAGGAGAAAGTAACAGTCAGCTGCCTGCCAGATTCCAGGATCTGCCACATAACGCACGCACTCAGGTCCCTCAACAACAGGTACAAATATGACTCTGTCATTGCACATGTGGGTGTGAATGACCAGAGATGTACCTCCCTGGACTACATGAAAAGAGACATGGAGGAGCTCTCAGATTATGTAGCCCAGGCAAGTATGACCCTAGCCCTGAGCAGCATCCTACCATCACCCAGAATGATACCACAGTGCAAGCAGAAAATTATCGATTTCAACAACTGACTAAGTTTCTGGTGTCATTCTAAGGGGACCCAGTCTCTGTCTGCCTGGGATGACATGATTAACAGACTTCAATGCTTTGCCAGAGATGACCTGCATCTGTCACCCCTGGGCTTCTGGATACTGGTCAAGTCTCTTGCCAAACCTATAGTGCCTTTTTTAGGCAGTGTTCCAAACACCAAATTACCACCATAACAGCTACAAACAAATGCAATCTTAGGGTCATGCTGCTCAACGCTAGAAGTCTAAATCTGAAAATGCACTCCCTCGAAGCACTCCTTAAAATGGTGAACATCGACATTTGTGCTGTAACAGAGATCTGGTTAAAGGCAGCAGAAAGCACCACTGCACTATCAGGCTATAACTCATTCCACACCTTTCAGCCCCAGAACTCGGACCGAAGCGCCAAAGACAGTGGTGTTTCCATATTCATAAAAGATGCGCACACCTCCAGACTGGTAGCCCAACATAACACATCAGAGATACTTCAGGTGCAGCTAACACTGGGTAAGACAGCGATTCAGGTTGTAGCCTGCTATAGGTCCCCAACATTGTCCCAAGACTTACACTCTACGTTCCTAAGCACATTGGAGAATATTAGGGTCCAACTTAACACTCTCATACTGGGTGAATTCAACTACCCCTCCTTTAACTGGGAAAACTACTCAGGTACCAATACACTTGCCCAACGTTTCCTGGAATTCATTAATTCAAATGCTCTGGACCAGCTCGTTCTTACCACCACTAGAGGTAGCAACATACTTGACCTGGTCATTACTAACATGGATGACCATTGTTCTACACCAATAGTTAACTCCTCCCTGGTTAGATCTGACCACAAACTAATCACCCTAGAAATACACATCTCTTCCACCCCCCACCCCCCGCAAAGGTAACCACCAGAAAAAACTTCTCCAAAGCTAACTTTGGGCTCCTAAAAACAGAGGTGGCTAACTTCATGGCACCCATGCAAATGGATAATAGCTGCATGATCCCCTAATCATACAAATGCATGGATCTTGCCATACCCAATAGAATCAATATGCTCTCCTCCAAAAAAAGGAAGCTAATCTGGTGGTCCCCTGCCATAAACAAACTCTACAACAGAAGGAAGAAACTGATGTGGAATAAGATGAAGTCCCAAGACTGGAAAAACTACCTTATCAAACTCAACAAAATGTTGAGATCCCTCATCAAATCCTCTAATACTAGCTATGAAAACAGAATTGCAGCAGATAGTAAAGACAACCACAAGGCCTTCAGCAGTTATGTAAAGAATCTCCATGGCAATACCCAGATTTGCTCTGAGCTATTGCACAATGATACCTCCTATACCGAGCCAACAGATATTGCCAATATACTGGCCGACAGATTCAGTGCCAGCTTTAACCCCCCCCCAAAGGACCAATCACAATACCAGTAGATTGCCAGGCACCCAGTATTACTGCTGCACAGGTTAAAACAACACTATCCAAGGCCAATAATACAACTTCCATGGCACCTGACAATATCCCTGGGTGTGTTCTACATGAACTACAGAGTGAACTGGCACCTTACCTGTGTGCCCTGTTCAATCACAGCCTCACCTCAGGCTTTGCCCCTACTGAATGGCACACTGCTACAGTCATCGCTCGCCACAAAGGAGGAGTGAATACAGACCCTGGGAACTATCGCCTCATTAGCCTGATGAGTCTGATATGCAAACTGTGGAATGCATCACCATGGACCTAATAAACAAGGATATAGGGAATCTGATCCCACACAGTTTGGTTTTGTGAAGGGTAAATCATGCCTGCTCAACTTGGTTGACTTCTTTAAGTCAGTCACCAGAGCTGTGGATGAAGGCAAGTTGGTTCATACAGCCTACCTTGATCTAGCCAAGGTGTTTGATACCATTCCTCATTCAGTAATCCTAGAAAAAGTCACTAAGCTAAGCACCATCCCCTATATCACTAGGTGGGTTACAAACTGGCTCACAGATAGAACCCACAGAGTGAACGTAGCAGACTTCAAGTCAGACTGCTGACCAGTCATGAGTGGAGTCCCACAGGGTTCAGTCCTGGGTCCTCTCCTGTTTAGTATCTACTTCTCTAAAGTCCAGGCCAACACAAAGGGTATCTGGCTGACAAAGTTCACAGACAGTTGCAAGTTTGGAGCTATTATTAACTCCCCAAGTGATGTTGGCATCCTACAGAAAGGCCTCACTGAGACCAACGACTGGTGTCAGAACCATGGCCGTAAGCTCAATGCCAAAAAAATGTGTTGTCATCCCCTTTGGGAAAAACCTGATTCCCATGAATTACCACATCAATGGTAGTCCATTGAACACAGAAAGTGTTATAAAAGATCTGGGAATGCAGGTTGACAGCAGCCTCTCTTTTGACCACCACATTACCACTGTGGTCAGAAAGTCCTTCTATGTGGCACATTTCATTACTAAGGGTTTTGCAGGAAGAAAGAGGTCATTGTCTCCCTCTACACTGCCCTCATTAGGCCAATCATTGAGTATAATGCCCCATTTGGCATGTACCTCACTAGACACCTGCAACAACTAGAGAAGCCACAAAAGTACCTCACAAAGAGTATCCTAGGCCCTTAAACACTTGTCCTATATGGGCAGACTCAAAAACCTCCTCTGTCCTCATATCACCTGCTTAGAGGTGATCTCTGCTTGACATACAAAGCCATGTCTGATCCATTTCTGTTAGAAATGCTACATCTAAAGAAATCCCAATCCCTCCACACCACACGCTCCAGTGACCTCAACCTCATTACCACAATCAATAGAACATGCTGGACAGACAGGTTAATAACCCAGAGACTGACCTTGCTATGGAATAGACTTATGCCAAAGCAAACGCAAACGCTGTGCTGTGACGGATTCCCAGTAGAAATAGAACACGGACTGGATACTCAAAATTGCTCACTTTTAATATAAAACAAAATCAAGGTTGTACTCATTTAGTGCTTTCATCCACACTAAGGTGGACTTTGTCAGAATACAATAATAATTCACTTACCCACTTATATACTGCATTTTGGTGCCATAAATTGCCATTAAACAATAAATTACCCAATAAACTGCTTTATGCATTTGAAGTGAACCTATGCTTTAGTACTGCATCTACCAGTACTTCCATGTATAAAGTCTAAAAATAGAAAAATTACACAATACTGCAACCACATGCTTCTATAAAAATTATACACAGATAAAACATTTCTTCTTCATTTGACTACATGAACTACATAAATTCATTCAATATTTTCCAACCAATAATGGGATATATAAGTTCATCTTCTAAAATCAAAATGTGCCATATTTAATCAATTGTGTATATTCCTTTACTTAAATGCATATTAATTGACCAACAATTCTAAAACTAAAAAATATTTTCTTATACACATATATTTTTAAAAAATAAATGAACATAACATTCAAAAACCATACACTTTTCATAAATTCATACCTTCTATACAAACGCTGTTACATCATCCTAAATCATATAAAAAATGTACATAGTGGAAATTTTTTTTCGCATAAATATGCACACAGTTATTGTTGTAACTGCAAAATAGGTTTAATAGTAATAAATTCATTTAGTGTGGGCTCAATAGCTGCATCAGTTAATATTTGCCATTTAATTTCTTGCTGGCCTAAAAGGGCCTTGTAATTACCCCCCCGTGGTCCTTGACTAACATGTTCAAGTATAGCAAATTTAAAGACGTGACCTTCACCATGTTTGGCCACATGTCTATAAAGTGCATTGTTGTGTCCTTCCTTCTGATACTATATAAATGGTCATAGATTCTTTTCTTCAGTTGCCTCTCGGTTTTACCTATGTAGAAGTTGGGGCAGGTCTCGCATTTAGCCAAATATATAATATATTTGGAATTACAGTTCCCTGATTTGAAGCTAATCATAGTTCAATTGATATTTTCTAGGACTATTCCTTCACCCTCTAATATAGCGTGACACTGCCCACAGCTTCCACATCTCTTAGTGTCCTTATTCTGGTCATTCCTCCCCTTTATATAACATCTACTTTCTAATAATCCCTTAATGTTTCTCCCCATTTTGTAAACAAATACCGGTGTATTCCCTACTATTTTCCTTATTTCTTTATCTACCGTTAAAATATTCCAATTCCTATCTAATATACATTTTATATTGTTCACATATGGGGAATATTCTAACACACATGCCCTACTATATTGTATTTCATTACTATCTACCACTATGTCCATATTTTTAATAAATTCCTTCCCAAGTAAAGGGGGTATTTTTTCCCCATTCACTTACTACATAACTTCTGACATTATCAAGCATATCTACTGGGTACCCTCTTGATATAAATAAAGATTTTATAAAGTTGACTTTTTCTATCATATCCATATACATAGATGTCATTCGAGCAGCTCTAATACATTGCTCTTTAAAAAATATTTTTCACCATTTGCCTTGGATGGTTACTTGAGTATTCCAAATAACTATTAGAAAAAGTATTTTTCCTATAAATATGGGATTTAAAACCACTTTCAATATTAGAAATAAATGTATCCAAGTATGCTATACCTTCTAAGCTACTGGAATATGTAAATTTCAAATAAGTGCTGGTGCTATTCAAATAATTCATAAATTCCTCTATAATATTGAGTGGTCCATCCCATAATATAAAAATATCGTCCAAAAACCTTAATTAATGGTGCACGTACTTATAATATTGGATGTTAAATAGATGATTATCCTCCCAATCCAGCATAACCAGGTTGGCGGACATGGGGGAACAAGCTGCTCCCATGGCCACCCCCCTGGTCTGTCAGAAATATTCACCATCAAAATAAATGTAATTATAATCTAGTACTATTGCCATAAGTTCCATAATTAGACAAATATTATCCCATTCCAAATTGGAATACCTCCTCACACTATTACAAACTCCATCCAATCCCTGTTTTTTAGGGATACAATAAAACAAATCAATGACATCTATAGTAATAAATGTAAGAGTCTCTTTCCAAACACCAGCTGTTAAATTACCCAAGAAGGCCCAAGAGTCCTTAATCAGATGTGGTATCCTACCATAAATGTGTTTTAGCCACTTGTCAATGGCTACACCAATGGGATAAGTTTTAGATCTACTACCAGAAACAATTGGATGAAAAGGGGGTCTTTTTATATTCTTGTGGACTTTCGGTATACCCACTATTGTTGCCAGTGTAGGATGCTCTACCTTCAAATAGTTATATGTGTCAAGGGTAATTCGATTGTCCAAAAGATATTCCTCAAGGAACAAATCAATCCTCTTGTATCCCATATTAATTTCATTAATGGATACTGTTTCATAGTTCTCTATTTCTTGCAAAATACTATACATCACAGTAACGTATTCCATAGCAACATAAAGGACCACCCCTCCCCCCTTATCGGGTTTCATAACCCTTATACTGTGGTCTTTTCTAAGTTGGTTCAAAACACTTTGTTTTTTATCTGATAAATTATTATGCAAAGGTCTAAATCTAATAGTGTTATATAACTTGTATGTTTCACATAAAACTGATTTTTCATAAACTGCCACACTAGGGTGGGTAGGTGGTATATAAGAACTTTTTTTCTTTAGTCCCCCTTGGACCAATGGCTGAGGTTTGTTATGAAACATAATGGCTAAATTTAACTTCCTAAGATACAACTTGATCTCCAAAATGGAGTGCACTAGGTTAAACTTTGTTTTAGGAATGTACTTCTTACCCTTAGACAATAGGGTAAAATGATCTTCTTCCACTACTATATTGGTATAGTTAAAAATCTTGAAATTATTGTAACTAAACTATTCCATCTGAAGTAACAATTCCTGATGGCTCACCAACATTAGTATCATAATCTACCACTGCCTCATTCTCTCTCCCCATTTCGTACCCCATATTGTTCCTGGTTCCAATTCTGCCTGTATTTTTTTCCTTTTCCAGTCCTTCCTCCATCCCTGATGTTGTTGATGTTCCCATCTTTTCTGAAAATTTGAACTATAACCATCTTCATAATTATTTCCTTGCATTCCACTAACTTCATAGCTTCCTTTGTTATTATTTCCTTTCCCCTTCTCCCCCTTCCAGGGATATACTACATTATTTTTAAAATTGTCCACATTTCTTTTTAATGTCTTACACTTTTTAAAATGAATTGCCTGTGCCTTTTTATCCGCTACACTGTACTGTTTCTCATATAATTTCTCCCATTGTGAAAACATGAAATCGTTTACTATACTATTGTTCAATTTCTCCACTTCATCCAATAACTTACACAATCTCTCATCATTCTTTTTAATTAAAAGTTTCATGTAGTCAAAACCACACTGATTAAAAAGTGTGTTAAACTCTGAATAAGCTTGTTCATCTAAATCTACACCCATAGGCACCTTAAAAAACATAGTCCCATAGGGACAATATTCAATGTAATACATTTGTTCAGATATGCATTATCAATTTTAATGCCATTAAAAGCATTTAATTTTTTACTAAACATATAAATCAAGTATTTCAATGTTCCTTTGAATGCATTATTCATATTTCCCTCAGAGCTAACTTGCGGGCTCAGAGAATTGAATTGAATGTCTTTATGCAAAAAGTTATCCAGCTGATTAATGCCCTGCCCTACTCTTGATTTATTATTAATGTTGCCTATAAGGCTACAACTATAATTTACAGTACCTTTGTCCTGAATATTGTGATTGGTAGCTGCCATAGAATACGATTTAGTATGCATGGGGAGTTTTGGCCTTGCCCCTGTTCGAAGAAAATCCTCGTCAAAATTATACAAAGAAAAGTCAAAACATAAACTCTTTGTCCAACAGTCTACTCCTATATATTTTGATTACTTTGTAGACTTTTCAGATGTTAAGCTATGAAGGATAGCTATGCAGTTTATTGAAAATGAGGTTTTTAAGAAGACATGTAAAAAGAATTCTTAGATGCAGTGCATCCAAGGCATGTTTTTAATAATGCAGCATGTGGCCGGGTAACATGTGCATCAAGTCTAAATACAGATGATGTCAGATTAGTTAGTACTCTAGAAGGATTATGAAATAATTTTATTGACAAAGACTATATGCAAAATTACGTATTTGTGAATAAAGTCTAATAAAGTCTTGTGAATTTAGTATTCATACCGATATTCATAGTCAGTTGCAAAAATGAATTAAGGTTTTTGGAAGGCAGCTAATCTGTGATTCATAGAAGCATGAATGCTGGAACCATAGAGCCAGGGGGATCGGAAGCCCTTCCCCCACTTTTACAGCTGCAAGACCTGTCAGGAAAATTTAATGAAGTGGAGTTTTCACTCTAACATGGATTTGCGTGGGGAAGTCAAACTAACTAAAGTAGCTGTTCTTGTTCTCTTATTGCTCTGTGTTACAGGAGTTATGCTGCTGTTGTTCTGTTGGTGCTGCCAGAGTCATGCCGGTAAGGAGAGTTTTGTTCTTTTATTTGCAGGAATTATGCTGCTCCCACATGTGTGTGTGTGAAAAATGCCCCAATTAGGTATACCTGGTGGTCAGTGTTACTCAGGCTCAAACAAGAGCCTGAATTCTCTACCCATACCACCACTTGTGATTCAGGGAGTTGAGTTCATAGCTCTCCATTGTCCAGATTTTTACAGAACATTTGGCTCATACTTTTGGTCTGTCCTTCTTAAATTTTGTGTTCTTCTGGCAAATCAGTGAGAACTGAATTCATTAGAAATTATAGCTCTTTAAGTTTCAGTTTTCCTCTCTTTCAGGAAACACATGGTAACACAAAACACTTTATTTTAGCAACTTTCTAAGATTATACAAGCACTATTTAAACTGTGTCCCTGGTTTTAGGCCTTTGCCCCCCCCCCAATTAAATTTTGGCTTTTTCCAGATTTCATGTGCTGCAAAGTTGGTAGATTTAGTTGATCGTCAAGTGGATTTTACAAGGAGCTGAGATCTTCAGGGAAGAGAAGTTTTGTGCTGCTTATGCTAAGTCTGTTTACATTGTTAGTAGCATAACAAATAGTATACTTGCTTTTGATGCAGAAGTCTGTAGGTACTACTGCCACAGAATGCAGATGGATCGCTGATACTGTACTGTGTTGTTCTTTAATGGGAGTGGATACTGCAGTACTAGGAATGTCCTCCTTTGGAGGAATTACTTAGTAACTATGAACCCATTATCAGTTTGCCATCCATTCCCCATTGCAAAATTACTAGCTTATCATTTTTTAATATAGCATAGGAAAATGTATTCTTCAAGGGCAACTGGCACTTTATTTGTAGATGAAACAATGAAATATAAAGTTGTTTGCTAGCAGCAACCTCTTCATTAGTTACAGATCCCTTTAATGTAGAATTATTTAGATTACTTACTTCTGCAGAGATTTTGCATATTTACTGATATTGGTGGATTGTAATGACAAAAGTTTCAGTGGCCTTTTATGGTTGAAATTTAATGAAATGGGTAGTTTTGTCATTATTGGTTCATACATTTTGTTTCATTGCTCACTAAAAGACTGTTCCAAACTACACATTTAATGCACATTCTAACAAGTGGTGCTATATTGTACAAGGAATATAATTTAATACAATCAGATTAATGCAATTAGGAAGGTGAATCAAAGAACGTATATATGTATGCTTGCTCACAGGATACAGGAGATCAAAATAGGAGGAGAGACCAGTCACCAATAGTGTCCACCAGGGTTTGGTGCTTAGAGTTTTTCTGTTTGGCATATACCTCTGAAAAGTAAAATGAAATACCAAAGGGCTTTGGCCAACTAAGTTTGAGATCACTGCAACTAGGAGCCATTATTGAATCCCCAAATGACCTAGCCATCATGCAGGAAGGTTTGTCCCAAACAATAACTAGTGCCAGAATCATGAATTGAAACTAAACTCCAAGAAATACATTATCATATCCTTTGGGAAGTCATCTACTCCAGGGAATTGCCAAATTGACAATGCCCCCTGAGAACTGACCCAGTTGTTTGGCATTTGGGAACTTGTGTGTACAATGACCTAACTTTTGACCAATATGTGCCCAGAGTCATAAAAATGTCTTTCTATATTGCAGAGCTTATAAACAAATTGATTGTGACTAGATCTAGAGATGTTATTGTCCCCCATTACAAAGCCCTTGTTAGATCAATACATCTCAAATGCCACTTTGGCATGTATCTGTCCAGACCCATGCAACAATTGGAAAACCCACAGAGATACCTTACTAAAAGGATACAAGTCCTAAACAGTAGGTCTTGCATGGACCATCTCAAAGATTTATCACAATACTCAATATCACAGAGTGCATAAAGGTGACGTGTCTGGCATACAAGGCATCCTCTGACCTAATACAGATGGACCTACTGAACATTAGCAAGTCAAATGGCCAAAACCACATGTACTCAGTGGCACTCACCTGCAAAGAAAGTGAAAACATAAGCAAAGGATTACTCATTATAACTTTAATAATCTAGAAATCCTTGATAGGATTAGAGTGGTCAGGGGCATTATAAGGGCCTTAGTTTGACCCCCACCCCTTAGGGGCACTAGAGGAATGTGTGGACTGCCTATTCCTGTGAACAACAAAGTATATATAGCTCTCACTATTCTTGCTACGAGGACCTTCCAGGGACAGACTGGGGACATGTTGGGGATAACACAGGCTTCTACTTTGAGGATACTGAAGTAGTTCTTGGATGTACTTTTGGCACATGTAGATCAGTACATCTATTTCTCAGTGTCACCTTGGGACCAAGCCAGTACTATGTATGACCTTTATGGTCTGGCACATTTCTTCGAGGTACTCAGTGTGATAGATTGCACCCATGGTGCAATTAGGGCTCCTCCTGGTCCACAGGTGGAGTAGTATCATGATAGAAAATGCTAACATTCCATCAATTGCCAGCAAGTGTGTGATGCATGGGGGTGCATTACCGATTGCCAGGTAGTGTGTGCATGGGGGGGTGCATTGCCAGTGTCTCTGTCCAGCATCCTGGCAGTGCATACAATTCTCATATCTGGCACACTAGTTCACTGTGCCATCACTTTCTGCATGGTAGAATGTCTAGTGGTCATCTGGTTAGTAAGTTGAATTTCTTTCTTTTTTTATTTTTTATTCAAGTAATTACTCATATTAAACTTTATTGCTGTTTAGTAGTGTTTATTTTCCTGTTTTGCCCCCCCCCCCACTTCTATGTCTCTCTTTTTTAAGGGAATGGTGGATACCCACTGGAACCTGGTTTATGACTCCATTGAGAAATCCTTCTGTGGAGTAGACATATCACACATCCCTGTCCCAGACCTGTATTGTCATCAAAAGGGTGTTTGGTCTCCTGAAGTGCCTTTCAGGTGTCTGGATGAGTCTGGGGATGCCCTTCGATATGACCCAGCTAATGCATGCAGGATGTTTACTTACTGTTGCATTCTGCATAATATGATCATGCTCCAGTCTGGTAGTGAAGTAGCCCATGCTGTTACTGCAACTCCCAGTTCTAGACCTACTCTGAGTAATGATGACCATTCAGCAGCAGTAGTAAGGGACCCCATCTGGCGGCTCATGCATGGCATGTAGCTGTGCAGTTTAAGAGGTGGTGTCTAGTCCAGAACTATGGACCAGGACATTTAGGTTAGTGTTTCCTTTTTTAAAACCACATAGAGTGTAATTGATGCATGCAATGATGTTTGTGGGCTATGCTGTGTGGTCCATATTCTTCTCTCACTGTTCATCTGACATTCTCTTTCATCTTAAAATAGTTTTGTTTTATTGCCTATTTGCTTGACTGCTCACTGATTCTTGTTCAGTGATGCTCAGAGGCATCAAATCAATAAATAAATCATCAGATGTACCTGCTGTACTGAATAACTTTTTATTTAATTATTTATTCACTATTCAATAGAAAACAATACTGGCAACAACAAAATAATATATATGTCATTTCTGTTTACTGTATTCTGTATACAGCCCATCAGGCTGTTTTAGTCATACAAAATAAATTCTGACTTCATAAACTGTCATCATTTGTGCAGCGAGGGGGGTGTAGTGGCAGTAGTTAAGTTTACATGGCAGGATGCTTATTTTTTTGTGTAATGTCCTTATGATGTAGTGGACCTTAAAATAGTTGCTCATTACTATTGTGTTATTTTATGTGACTGTCACCAGAAGGAATATTAATCCATGTATCACTGTTTTTTCTCCAGTGTTCATTCATGTACATAATATATATAACTATTCAAATTCACAGTATGATGTAACAAATAGGTGTAAATGGAATAAGTGAATATATATATTCAACCCCCCAACAAAAGCCTATTCCAAGTAAACAAAAAGATTTGTCAATGAATGTAATTCAAAGTAGGATTTAGATCAAATGAGTCATATACATCTCCTATCAGTAGGCCTGGTAATGGTGCAACTGATTTGGAGGATGGGTTACAATGAGAGCTGTAAGGTGAGTTAATCTTATGGTGTGATCTACTTGAGGAATGTGATCCTTGTGTCACTGACCTGACACTGCTGTGTGACTGTGACCATGACCTGGAACATGAGGTTCTCCTAGGTGTAGATGACTATTGAGATGGCCTGTGCAAAATATGTTGTGATTATTCAATGTGAATACTGGCAGTACTGTTTTGATAACCAGTGGTAGATTCATGTGATTTCCACCATGTGTCCGTACTGTACCCAGTTCCCTGCTGCTTGTAATACTGTGTCCAGCTTGCATTCGATACGTCCTAACTAATGTATGAATGGAGGCTACATTTGATTCTTGATGTGCCACCACACTACGCATCAGTGTGATGATGGCATTATCCCCGTTCTCTGCCATTTCAAAGTAGTGCTGGAAATCACTGTGCATACCTTGTAATACTTTGACCATTTCTGGCTGACTGTTTGTTAAAGTGCTCTGAGCCCTAACAATGTAATGACACATTTCTTGTTGGGCAGCCAATGCTTTACATGTTTACATGGGTAGTTGGAAATAATTTCTACATCTGAAACTCCTTTGCAATGGTGTCACTTTGAGCATTGTGGCCTCAGAATGTCTGCCATCTTCATCAAAGTGTTCTTCTGTATGTGGAGATACTGGTGTAAAGGTGTAGGGTTGATCATACTGTGCAGACATAAGTGGAATGTTAGCTTGTGTTGGACTTTGTGATGCAGTTTCACTTTCTGTATAGTTACTAACAAGTTGTATGTGAGACAACCTTCCCTTAAACTTGGAGACTGCCTACCATTTCTTCTCAGGCTGCCTCATAACTATAGCTATGTTATCATCATCATCAACAACATCATTGCCAGCAGCAACAGCAGCAACACCCATTCTACTTCTGACTTCATCCATATTTATTGGTACAATTGAACTGTTTGTTTCTAATGCTGACACTGTAAAAGAAATTTTTACAAAACATTAATAGCAATGCAACATCGTAAGGTACAATATGCTTACAAGGGGTTGAGTAGGACAAGGCACACTGCTTTTATTTTCATTATTTGCTGATGTACAAGGCTAACCTAATAATAACAAATTGTAACATGTTTAATTAAAGCAGTCCTTGCCACCATCCAGTTTTGATTATGAAAGGTGTACATTTTAAACCACCCTTCAGTAGCTCACGAATGTCAGTGCTGCTGCAGACATTGGTTTAATAGAACAGTGTCCAAACCACCTGTAATTATTTCTGTCACACCATATTCTGTATTATAGTCATCCCCACAGATGGACAGAAGGTATTCATCATCTGGTGTTAACTTAATAAGATTCAGAAGCTCCCCTTAGTGGTCCTGGACATTGCATTCTGCCCAGCCTTGCTTCTAGCATGTGCTGCCATATCATTTGCCTTTATTGCACTATACTATTGCTCTGTTTCTGCCTTCAACTGCACTGATTTCAACAACTACTTAACTCCAGGCTTTGTTCCACTTGGCTTGTCTGGGCCCCCATTTACCAAAAAGAAGTCTCCCATATGTCCTATCTGCTGCCATGGGACATGATTTTCCTCATAGCTAAAGTTATTATATGTGTACTTTGATCCCTTATTCTCCATTGTTACTACAGAAAAAAAAGAAATTGGGGAAAAGGGCTACAGTTAGACTCTTGTGACAGTACTGTTTGAATGACATCAATTGTTAAAGTAAAAAACACTGGCCAGCTATTCCTGCCACCCATAATGATGTATTATTTCAATAAATGTGCAAACAGCAGTGTTTGCAAAACTGTGAAGTTTCAAAGCTCCCAATCAAATGGAAAATGATGACCCATCGGCAGAATCCTTTACAAGTGCATTCTATGAACTCCTTCAAGAATGCATGGACCCAGCCATCCCAAGTAAAACCAAGACCAACTCCTCAAAAAAGAGAAAGCCAGTCTGGTGGACCCCGGCCATAAATAAACTTTACAACAGAAGGAGGAAACTCCTGCAAGATAGAACAAAATCCCAAAATAAGAAGGCATCTCTGATTAACATCAGTAAAAAACTGCGCTCCCTCATTAAATCTTCCAAGGCCAACTTTGAAAGAAAAATAGCCAGTGACTCTAAGGATAACCACAAGGCCTTCTTTAACTATGTCAAGGGTCTAGGGGAAAACTCTCAGAAATGCTCCGAGCTAGTGCATAATGGCCATAAATACACTGAACCAACAGACATTGCCAACATCCTGGCTGACAAGTTCAGTGCAAACTTCACCCCCCCTCTCCACCAAAGGGGATAGCACCCATCCCAGAAGAATGTGGCGGTCCAGATATCTCAGACACACAAGTAAAGACAGCCCTTGCAAAGGCCAAAAACACAGCATCAATGGGACCAGATGCTATCCCAGGTTGTGCCTTACACGAGCTTCAAAATGAACTAACCCCCCATCTCAAATCACTATTCAAACTCAGCCTCTCTACAGGCTATGTACCCAAAGAATGGCGTACAGCAATAGTCGTACCACTACACAAAGGTGGTGCCACAACTGACCCTGGGAACTATCGTCCTATAAGCTTGACTAGCTTGGTCTGCAAAGCCATGGAATGCATTATCATGGAGCTCATTAACAGGGACATTGGAAACCTCCAGACACTGGACCCCACCCAGTTCGGCTTTGTTAAAGGCAGATCTTGCCTCCTGAACTTGGCGGACTTCTTCGAAACAGTCACCAAGGCCATAGATGAAGGGAAGGTGGTCCACACAGCATATCTGGACCTCGCTAAGGTATTCGACACCATCCCACACTCAGGAATCATAGACATACTCACCAGCTTAAATATCAACCCCTATGTCACTAGATGAGTTGCCAATTGGCTCTCAGACAGAACCCACACAGTAAGACTGGCAGGCGCCATGTCTGACTCTAAACCAGTCACAAGCGGAGTCCCACAGGGCTCAGTCCTGGGACCCCTCCTGTTCAGTATATATTTCTCTGAAGTACAGGCAAAGGTGGAGGGACTGTGGCTTACCAAGTTCGCAGATGACTGTAAATTGGGTGCAATAATTGACTCTCCAGCTGACACAGACATCCTGCAAAAGGGTCTCACAGAGACAAACACCTGGTGTCAAAGTCACGGCCTCAAGCTAAATGCCAAAAAATGCATAGTAATCTCATTTGGGAAAAACAAAGTACCTACTAACTACCACATGAATGGGAATCCACTAAGTACAGAAGAAGTAATTAGGGACCTGGGTACCCAAGTAGATAGCATGCTCTCCTTTGATAACCACATAGCCAAAATGGTCAGGAAATCCTTTTATGTGGCACACCTGATCACAAAGGGTTTCTCATCCAGATCCAAGGAGGTGATTGTGCCCCTTTACTCCTCACTCATTAGGCCCATAATAGAGTACAATGCCCCATTTGGGATGTACCTCACTTGACACCTGCAACAGCTAGAAAGACCACAGAAATATCTCACTAAGAGGATTAAGGGCCTTAAACAATTACCCTATGAAGCATGACTAAAAAGGCTCCAGCTCTTCTCCGTCGCTTGCCGTCTGCTCAGAGGTGACCTATGCCTGACCTATAGGGCCATGTCAAACCCTGAACTAATGGACATGCTTCACCTCAAAAAAATGAGATCCCTCAGAACCACTCGTTCTAGCGACTTGAACCTATGTACAACAATAAACAGGACATGCTGGAGGGATAGATTCCTGTCCCAGTGACTCCCCTCACTCTGGAATAGAATCCCAATCCATATTCGACAGAGCTCCTCTCTGACCCTCTTCAAGACAAATCTTGATGAGTGGATGGGTAATCGTAAGTTCTACCCTGGGATCACTTCAGGAGCCCTGTTGACAGAGGCCCAGGTTACTAATCTAATGGGGAGGCGTAAGCCATCACTATGTGGCTAGGCTTATAAATGCCCATGGGCAGATAGCCTAGTACTTACCTATGAACCTATGAACCTATGTTATCTAAACTACATAAATATGGTTTAATCACTTACACAAAAACAAATACACCCTGCACTTCCTTCTGCCATTATCATGTATTTTTCCTGCAGTGTTAGGAACAGAGCATCGCATTTATCGCACATGTCTATTCCTGTCCTTTGCTCACTGAAATTTCTCAAATACAATAAGCATTTTCCCATGTATGCCCAATCTCTGCACTAAACTTCTTTAATAATATCATGAGAGGCAACTTCAAAATTGCCAAAATTATCTGTTATGCAATAGTGTGAATGCATGCACAGTACACAGCAAAATGTATTACAGGTGACTTAAAATTGTAGTGAAGTAATTGTTAAAGTCTCAATTACTGAAATATAAATATTTTATAAAGCTTTCCTTACTTCGAGATGTCTGCGGAATCCTAAGACATTTATGCCTATCTCAGCTCTTTGCAAAGTAATATGGTGGTGCTCAATCTAATGGCATAAAGTCAGACCAATTTACATGTATGTTATGCAAATTATGATAATTTATATGCATGTCTATGAATTGTAGTGTTACACAAATATGTCTCAAGGTATATCGACATATTTCTGCATTCTGCCAATTGTGAACACACATCCTACAGTACATGAACATTGATCAAAAAGACATGAATGCAATGCAGATGTTTACAAACTCCACTGCAATCCACAGCAATGCCATCCTGTTTGTGGAGATGCAATGAGTGCCCTAAACTAACCAAAGTAAGAATATAGTTGTAATTTTCAAATTGGAGTAATCTAAATGCTAGATAAAAAGCAATCTGAAGGTTAATCCCTGTCCATCCAAGTTTGTCTGTCACACCATGACAACTGATACATGTCATGTCCCCTGGATGATTTTAAACACTCAGGGATTTAAAAAATATCACCTGAAAGCTCACTGCAAAACTGCCAAAGTGCTTCATAAATAATAAATTCTGCTACCCCCCTCAGATCTAAACTACAAGGTGCCCACTGGATGATTTTAAACACTCTGGGATTCAAAAACAATCACCTGAAAGCTCACTGCAAACCTGACAAACTACTTTATAAATACATTTTATATAAACTTTTTTTCCTAATAATTGGCTATTCAATATGCAATGTTTTTGCTTGAATAGTTGTTTTAATATTACATGTTCTTTTTACACTGTAATCTATATAGTGTGCACACCCCTCCCAAGTGCAGCTATCCCCCTCCCAGTTTAATTTAATTAAGAATTATACTTGTAGCAGTTTCTGATTCCACTATGCTTAGATAAGGACTAAGTAGTACAGAATGAGATTAAGCTTATATTCTTTAATGCTGTGTATGTAATCTTAAATATCCTACTACTGTACTCCCAATACTAAACTGGCCCCATAACAAGATTTTTAAATAGATTTGCTGCTGCCTTTTTTTTCTGAATACTTTCCTGAAGATTCTTGGTCTCTGGGGTGTCATCCCACTCCATTTCCATCCACTCTCACTTCACTCCCCTACTCTGTCCCCAAATTCTACCCACCTCCACTACCTCTAAATTTAAACCTATCCACACTACACCCCTTCCTCTGTTACCTCCACCTTCCTCATCCATGCACTCCATCTCTCAGCCTATATCTATTAATATCACACTAGCATCCTATCTACATACTACTCCCCTTCCTTCATTTCTACAAACTTCACTACTCTCCTCCAATTATCCACGTAGGTAGTTTTTTCCTGGTTGCCTCTCTAACAATCCTTAATCTAAAATGATTCTACTTACTCTCCTATCACTAATACTCTTCTCCCTCTCTTTACTTTTATCATATCTAGTCCCTGTCTAACCAATGCTAAGCTCTCCTAAAGACACTACCTTTTACACCGACAGCACAAACGACTACACCCTACCCATCACTGCTCATCTCTTTAACACAGACAAGATATTATTCTTTAAAGCTAAACTGTTTAAGATACAGCTATACCTGTGTATCATTAAAACTACTGACAATTTAACCAAAATTAAATCTTACCTTTACTATATAATCTTGAAATTCCGCCAGTTCTGTGGTGACATCCACCGTAACCCTGGTCCCAACATCACTCAATTCCCATCATCAACCCATATTCCAGATTCATGAAATATGCCCAAAGTTATCTCAGTCAACACACATAGCATGTGCAACAAAATGTCTGGGTTGCATGCTCGGATAACTATACAGCCTTCTGACATACTAGTAATCACTGAAGCCTGTCTTAAACCGCACATAAAAGATACCAAAGTACTTCCTTCTGGCTTTTATATGTTCAGAGCTGATCGACTTAAAAGAAAAGGAGGTGGTGTTGCAGTAATATATTGTGATTCTATATCCATAACTCCTCACAACCAATCCATGCCCTCCTTTGTCAAAGCTGAACTATTGATCGCCTACCTTAAATTAAGCAACAATAAAAGTCTCTGCATTATACAGTAGACTTATACATAACCTCTGGCAATGACTTATCAACTCTGGAAAATATCCTATCATGGGTGTCAAAAATATCTCTCTGGAAACAGAAATATTAGGTGATGTCAACACTGACTGGCAGAAATTTAACTTACAATTCCCCACAGTTAGCATAAACCTATTTGGATTTTCTCAACTAATTACTCACCCAACCTTTACCAGTTTTGCAAAACAAAAAGGCTCAATTATTGACTGAATTTTTGTCTCCCATTCTAGCAATTTCTCTATATCCAAAACTCTTCCAGCCTCTATCAGTGATCACCACCCCATCTGCACAACTAGATTACCTCTCATTCATGCAGACAATATACCTACAAGACAGTACAATATGTATCCACCTCTGACCAGCAGACCTTTACAAATATATTAAACTCCATTCATTGGTCCTTCTTTAAATACTTTCTGCTAGATGATGCGGCTGAACAATTTAATTCTACATTCCTAAACACTTTAGACAGTTTAGCTCCCAACAGAAGGAAAAGAGTCAAAACCAGCTATACTCCTTGGATTTCTGTCTATACCAGATCACTCTTACAAAAAAGAGACAATGTTTGGGCAACTTATCTAAAACATAAGACTTACAGTAATTTAGAGCATTTCAAAGCACTGTGTAGCCTTGTAAAGAAACAGGTTTAATTTAGATGACACCAGTTATACGCAAAGCCACAAGATCAGCACAAATCCAGTCCAAAAACCTTCTGGCATACTATCAAAAAAATCCTACAACCAGGAAGTCAGTCCTCCCCCCAACCCACCTATGATAGTACCTCCCCTGACATAGCAACTCAATTTAACTCTTACTTTATGATAGTATAGCTTCTATTACTAACAAATTCCCTCCATCACCCACTTTTTCTCAGTCTCATATTACCTGGTCTCTCCACATTTTCCCTTCAACCAGTTACCACTTCCCTCATCAAATCCCTCTTATGTAAGCTCAACCCATGTTCTCCATCTGCAGACTATCTTCCTAATGAATTCCTAAAAGTGTCTGCTGACTCAATTGCCCACTCAGTCTCCATAATCATTACTAGATCTATCAGGGAAGCTTATGTCACATCCCTGTGGAAAAAAATCCTTCATCCTTTCCCTCCACAAAGGTGGCACCTCCACAGAAATTTCTGAATTTAGGCCAATTGCTATTCTCTCACTAATATCAAAACTCCTAGAAAAATGTATCCATAAACAAGTTTTTCAATGCCTACTTGACAATAATATTATCTCTCTCACCCAGACCATGATGCTTTTCCAGAGATGGCCTTCATTTGTCTCCCCTGGGCTTTAGCCTTCTGGCAAAGACTCTTGCCTCCCCCATAGTGCCATTTTTAGGCAAAGTCATGAGCACAAAATTACCAACATGAAAAATTCTTATAAATGAAATTTAAAGGTCATGCTGCCAAATGCTAGGAATCTTAGCATGAAAGTGCACTCATTGCAAGCATTCCTTGCCTTGGAGGATGCTGACATTTGTGCAGTCACTGAAACCTGGTTCAAAGCTGTGGAGAGCACCCCAACATTACCAGGTTACTCATTCCACCATACTTTCAGACCCCAAATGGAGGGCTACAAAGCCAAAGGAGGTGGAGGTTCAATATTTATCAAAGACATACACACCTTCAGGCTGGTTAAATGGTATGACACACAGGAGACACTCCAAGTGCAGTTATCTTTTGACAAAACACCTATTCAAATCATAGCTAGCTACAGACCCCAAACCATGACTCAAGACGCCCACTCCACCTATCTGGACTTACATGAATCCATCAAGATTCAAACCTCTACCCTGATCCTGGCTGACTTTAACTACCCAACCATAGAGTGGAAGACCTATTCTAGCCCAAACATGAATGCCCAGAGATTCCTTGAATTCGTCAATGCCAGTACATTGGATCAGCTGGTCGACACCCCTATGACCTCTATGAGAGGTGAAAATATCCTGGACCTGGTCCTAACAAACATGAGTAGCCACTGTAACACTCCTACAGTGTCATCCTCTTAAATAAGATCTGACCATAAAACGATCACTTTTGAAGTCACCATTTTTTTCTTTTTGCGGACCAGTGATTTTTTTTTCACTAGGAAAAAAAATTGCTGTTCTGTTTGTTCGGAATTTTTGTGTTTTTGGGGTTATTTTGGGGTTGATTATAAATCGTTTGCTATTTTAAGCATTCGCTGTTATAATATAGACCCTAGGCCCATCAGCCTAACTAGCCTGATCTGCAAGGACATGGAACGCATTACCATGGACCTTATAAACAAGGAAATTGGCAACCTCCAAATGCTTGATCCCACACAGTTTGGTTTTGTCAAAGGGAGATCATGCATGTTAAACTTGGTCAACTTCTTTGAAACAGTATCCAAAGTCATGGATGAGGGGAAGACAGTGCACACCACCTACCTTGACCTAGCCAAAGCCTTTGACACTATTCCCCACTTGGGCATAATAGATAAACTCGCCCAGCTAGGTATTAACTAGTATGTTACCAGATGGGTAGCTAACTGGCTCACTGATAGAACACACTCAGTCAAAGTAGGGGAAGCCACCTCTAGTAGTAGACCCATAATGAGTGGTGTACCCCAAGGATCAGTTTTGGGTCCTCTACTGTTTGAGATATACTTTTCTGAGATGTAAGACAAAACCAATGGTCTGTGGCTGACCAAGTTTGCAGATGATACCAAGCTGGGTGCTATCTTAAATTGCCCTAGTGATGTGAACATCCTCCAAGAGGGCCTTACCCAAACTAATGACTAGTGCCAGAAGCATGGCCTCAAATTGAATGCCAAGAAAGGCATCATTATCCCATTTGGGGAAAATGTCAACCCTACTAATTATCACATTAATAACAATGTACCAAGCATGCAATCAGTCGTGAGGGGCTTGGGCACCCAGGTTGATAGAAACCTGACTTTTGACCACCACATTGCCTCTGTTGTACAGAAGGCTTTCTATATGGCCCACCTCATAATTAAGGGTATTTCATCCAGGAAGAAGGGCATCATAACATCCCTGTACTCTTCCCTTATCAGACCCATTATTGAGTACAATGCCCCCTTCGGCATGTACCTTGTCAAACACATGCAGCAGTTGGGGACACCACAGAGGTTCCTGACCAGGAAAATCCAGGGTCTAAAACACCTATCCCATACAGATAGTCTAAAAGCCCTGTCCCTCTACTCAGTCTCATACAGACTGCTCAGAGGTGACCTGTGTCTGATACACGAGGCCATTTCAGACCCAGCCTTGATGGAGTTGCTGCATCTCCATAAGATAAACACCACTCTTGCAAACTGCATGCAAGACCTTAACCTGGTCAGTGACATTAATAGAATTTGTTGGCAGAATAGATTTGTGTCCCAAAGACTCCCCCCATCTGTGGAATAGACTCCCTCTCCATGTCAAGCAGAGTACCTCTCTAGCCCTCTTAAAGAGGAACCTGGATGACTGGATGGGAAACAGGAAATATACCCCTGGGATCCCACATGTGTCCCTGCTGAACAGAGGAAACAGGTGCTGACTTTGAGGGAACATGGGCAAAATTCTTGGCTAGGCTTATAAGGGCCTCCGGGCCAATAGCCTAGTATCATCCTATGAACCTATGAACCAATGAACCAACACGGATTCAGACCAGTGCACAGCACTATCACTGCTCTACTATCCTTTACTGACACTGTCAACAAAGCTCGTGACTCAGGAAACTTTATCTCTTCTCTGTTTTTAGATCTATCTAAAGCCTTTGATACTGTCTCTCACCCCAAACTCTTATCCCAACTATCTATTTTGGGCTTGACTGAAACATCCTTACAATGGTTCACTAGTTATCTCTCTAACAGGTATCAGCCTGTCAAATGGAGCTCTAACTTCTCTCCTAACCAGTCAGCACTGGAGTACCCCAAGGCTCAATACTAGGTCCACTCCTCTTCAACATTTTTATTAACCATCTTAATACTGCCAGCAAACAAGCCACCCTAATTCGATATGCTGACAGCTCTACATTAATCTGCTCTAACAGGAATCTTTCTTATCTACAGAGTTTAACTCAAGAAGCATTCAGTTCCATTGAGTCTTGGCTCAGCAACAACTATCTACTATTTAACCCCCCCCAAAAAAATAAACTTCTACTATTTTTACAAAAACAATTTTCTCCAGATACTTCTAATTTTGCTATTACTTCTCTGAACAATACTTCAGTTGATGTGGTTTCACACACAAAATTGTTAGGTGGAACTATCAACAACAATCTTAAGTCTGACCTGCATATCAGCAACAGCAGATAAAAAAGGTAATCAAAATTCGGGCATTATATATACGGCTAAGAAATTCATTTCCAACTCCGCAAGAGTAACCCTTGCCACCACCTATTTCTTACCCTCTCTTCTATATGCTTCACCTATTATAACCAAGCCTCACTCTGCCCTCAAAGCAAAAGATAGCCAATGTTATAACAAAATAGCTAAATCTGCCACAAGCCAAGCCACTACTCTCACCGTTGCTCTGCTCTCAACTCCCTAAATTGGCTCAAAGTACCCCACCTTTTCACCTTTAATCAACTGCAAAATACTGCACAATTCCTCTTTTTCACAAACCACATCATCACTACTTCAACACTATATTCCATCTCTTGACCTGTGTTCTTCTCACAGGTATCTACTAGCTATTTACAAACCTCAAATATCTAACACTGTTAGCCTGTACTCGCACTGTGTTGACAATTCATAGAATAGCATTCCAGAATCAATCAGACTTATACCCCACTACTATTCCTTCGAGTCTAGGCTGGAGGAACATTTAACCAATAATTGGATCTGCCCATGCTCCACGCCATCTCAGTACTCTTTTCCATTCCCTTCTCCTCAGTCGTAATAGACTTTTCCTGACCTGTCTTACTTCCCTTCCTGCATTACCTACTTTCTAGCCTAACATTTCTATAATTCCTTAGCCTTCTAATGTGCCTTCTGTCTATTCTTACACTAAGCTTTATTTATCCTATAAATTATGAACTGAAATTTTACTACCTAAGTCTCTTGCCAGAAAATGTATATAGGTTTTACAACTTATTACCTATTCTGTAATATAGTTTTCATGCATTATTAATTAACACATATTAGGAACTCTCTTCTATCTTCTATATAATGTATGTTTAGCTTTATTGCTTGCTTTATATTTGCTTATTTTCTTCTTTTATTGTATCCACAAATTGTACTCCTGTATGATTGTCTTAGTCTTTGTAACCAATGTAGATTTGTAATTCTGTTTAAATTGTACTGTGGAGCTTTTCTCATCAGGCAGCCACTGAAAATGGACTTCGGCTTAGTTGGACTTTCCCGTTAAACAAATGTCAAATAAATAAAATAATGAAAAATAAAATCATAAAAATAATTGTACACATTACTGTTGCCATTTATTCATTCCCCACCTTAAAAATAATCCACTGTATTGCATGACACATATCGCTGTTAGGGTATAAAAAAATGACTGGAAAAGTAAGTGGTTTCCTTTAAGAAAAATCAGTATGTGACAAAGCAATTTGGTTACAGCTGTTTAATATATCCCTTACCGTACTTTTCTCAGTCTGGCACTGGTTCTTTGAATGATGGCAACACCTGTGAAGGCACAAGGTCGCATTCCTAGCTGATCTGAGAAAGAGACATTAATCATGCTCTACTTTTGCATGACTCATGCTTGGAGAGGATCCAGGCATACGTGTCACAGTAAGCAGAAAAGGTCAGTATTTGGCAGGATGTGGGAGACCACCTGTCAACCTTGAGAGGTATAACCTGCTCTGGTCAGCAGTGCCATCACAGGTATGATGATGTGCAAAACATAGTGCTGACCAGCTGGCTGAGTGGGTTGAGCATGGTATGGTGAGAAGGGCAAAATTTTATTGCAAATACATTTTTTGATTAAATATACATTTATATCTATCCACCTATATAGATATAAATATAGATATAGATATAGATATAGATATAGATATAGATATATAGTTTACCTTCATAATGTTGAAAACCAGATTTTTGACTGTTTACTTACCCGAATCACAATACCAAAAACATCACCTTGCGAAACATCAAAATTGCAAAACTATCACTAAAAAAGTTGACATTCAGGATTGTCGACTTTGTCCAAACCTAACTCCACTTCCAGACTTCTCCATGAACATTTTGCAAGGGGCAAGCCCCCCTACAATCCCCACCTCAGCTACTTATATATACAAACTCCAAGATCACACTACAGTGAGGGAAGGGTTACACTTTCCGATCCCCCCTATAGTGTGATCTCCACTCAAAATGACAAATTCACAACAGTGAATGCACACTAGCATCCACTGTTGTGAATTCTTCATTTGTTTCGTGAAAAAGTACTTTTGCAGAGTTACTTTTGCATATATGTGCATCGATCATATCAGCAATAACATTGTAAAGGTAAAACATATGGTTCCCATTCACATTGCCAAAAGTACAGTTCTCCGAATTACATTTTGCCTAGAACATAACTCCGAATTTACACTTCTCCAAAATGGCACTTTGTGATTGCACTGCAGTATGTATGAACAAATATACTGTTGTGACTGTAGTGCAATCTTGGAGTTAGTATATATAATTAGCAGTGGCCATGGGGGGTGCAGCAGGGCAAGCCCCCCTGCAAAAATTTGAGAAAATGTGTTAATATGGTTTAATTGTTTTCTGTTTTGGCAAAATGCCATTTCGGAGAAGTGTAAATTCGGAGTTATGGTCTTGGCAAAAATGCGATTTGGAGAACTGTACTTTCGGCAATGTGAATGTGATCTATATATATATAGCTATAGATATGTATACACATAAACACACATATTTTAAAAATAAAAAAAGAGGAGATTAAAAAAGTTGCATTACAGCATGCACTTGCAGACACAGATATCTGTGCCTAAAATATGTTGTTGCTCATAAGTGTTTCTAGCTTTTCTAGCTGCATGTACAGCATGACTGAAATGACACTCACCACACCCAAGTTAGACAGCTATTTGGGGGAGGGGTTACTTTGCTAAGAGAAAGACTAGCTCAGAAGTTTTCAGAGAACATACTTCTTTTACTTCTGCTACTATCCGAAACAGTTCTGCAGAAAAGGAAATGCACACATCCTTGAAATAATACATTTCCGCCTCTGCAATTCAGCTATACCAGAAGAAAAGTGTTACATGTATTTATATTTATTTACTTATTTGACATTTGTTTACCAGGAAAGTCCTACTGGGTACGAGCCCATGTTTAGTGGAGGCCTGGGGACAAAAACTCCAGAGACAATTAGCATACTTACATAGATAAAAAGATTACAAAAAACTTATTACATAAAATATAGATACAACAATTACCATTACATAACAAAATAAGATAGTTCATAGATGCCATGAAATTAACAAAATGGATAGAACTCATTTCTACATGCATTAGTTAATATAATCTAACAAAAGAATGCACTAGAGATCATATAGAACAGAGAAGAGAGGCAAAAAATTATAGAGGAGTGAGAAGGGTGATAGGTGGACGGTGTTTAAGGCAAAACTAGTGACTAATTGCATACCTCTCTACTGTCTTCCTGAATTAAATGGAATATGTGTAAAGCAATTCATAAATATATGCATATTAAAGTTAAAACGGAAAAGAAAAAAAAAGGATTAAAAAACTCCATGTAAGCTATGTGCAGAGCCTACATGGAGTTTACATGTTAGCGTGATGGTGAGGGGCAGCACGCAATCCTTATTAATAAAGCACAATGTGCCTAAGCTAGATTTTGTGCTTGGCAACAGTGTTGCCATTCAGGAAACCATGTAAGCAAATGTGGATATCAATTCCTTGTAAAACAAAGCACCTAAGGTCCACGGGTTTGGGTGAAATGCCACAATGAGTACCAGGGTTTCGCAAATAGCTGTGAATCTGTTGATTCAACATATCTCCACAAAGGCCAGCATAATGCAGGGACATTTAACCAGAAATAGGGACATAATTGCCATAGATGTCACATAGACATGGTAGAATGAAACTCAAACATGCCTGATATCTCCTTTGAGCAAGATATGGAGACAAAGGCATACATAATGGGGGACAAAGGCCCAAAAATATGGACAGATATTTAATATTGCACTTCCAAACTTAGAAAGTCAATAGAATAAATAGGTTGTATATTAGCAGGAACTGCCTGAAGAGCATGAAGTTTGAAACTCAAATATCAGTTATCAGTTTCTGACTTCATTTTGCAATGACATGCCAATGATTTGCCAGAAAACAAAAATGTAATGAGGAAAATATGAGAAATATGAGACAAAATCTGGACATCCTGCACAAATCAAAACAGTTGAGAGGTATGCACTCAATTGTATGTAATACGGAGTCACATCATTGTAGAGATCATCCCAGTGATATGGCAGAAAGCCACACATTTGATAAGGAAAACATCTGGGCATTCTGAGAACATCTGGACTGTTGTGAGGTATGAATGGGAAGTATGTGGCCCAAACACAGTACAGGACAGTGTACCTACTGTGCAGAGTATTGTGATATCCCATTTCTGGCATTCTGTACTGAAGCTGTGTTAATGATCTGTAACAGGACATGGGACTGCCATGTAAAATGATCACTCAGGGGAAGTGTTTGCATTGAATAGGGACACACAGATGAATTGTAGAAACGAACACAGGGAAAGAGGACAGGTGAAACTCCCTCATGTACAGCAGAAGAAGGCATGTCAGTGGAAGATGGTTGTAGCAGCAACACCAAGCACATATATCTATGGTACAGTACAGACTGTACATTAAAAATGTGTTGTCTGTGACTGTCACACAAGGTGACATAACAATGGAGAGAATGTCTGTGTGGGATAAACATTCTTACATGAATAATGCAGAGGAAATCTATCAGGGATCTAACATATAATTGGGGTAGGGTGCATATTGTGAATTTTTGCAAACTGATATGCCAGAATATGAGTGTATTCTCAGTAGAGGTCTCCAGCAAGGTGGGCACAGGTAAAGGATCATGGAAAACATTATAATAATCAAACACAATCATGGACAATATCAGAATAATACCATCACTAATGTGACGTGGAGTGATAGAAGATGAGTCTGCACATGCACACACACTTGAACAAGTACATCCACACTCTATGAGGGTAACCATGCACACTGTACTGGCACTGTAACATCTGCTGGAGGTGTTAGGAGGGATACTGCCATACCTGCATGTGACAGAATGGGCAATACAGGCTAGATGCCTTGTGTGCATGGCATACATAAATATGTGTGTGCGTGTGTGTGTGTATATATATATATATATATGTATATATATATATATATATATATATATATATATATATATATATATATAATCTTGAGACCAGAATCTCGAACCTCCATTCACTCAAAATTGTGAATGGGAGCCTTAGGTTTAAAAAAAAATAAAAAGTTAACTTACCTTATTGCAGGGAGCCAGGTCCCCCTGTACCCTAGCAGTTTAAATGTGAATGTTCCCTGACCGCACTATAGCGGAGGAATGGAAAATCTTCTGTTTTGCGCTTGCGCATATAGCACAGAATGGGAGATTTCCTTTTCCTTCACTATAGTGCAATCTCAGAGTAGGTATATTTAAGTGGGGGGTGTGCAAGGGGGTGAAGCCCCCCTGCGAAAACATTTGAAAGGTGTTTTTTTTTTGTCCCTTTCATATGTTCGAGTTTCTCTAAATTAGAGATTCTGGTTTCGAGTTTATGACTTTCGAGTTTAGAGAACTTTGATCATATGAATGTGAACTATATATATATATATATATATATATATATATATATATATATATATATATATATATATATGGCACGATCAACACTGTCACAGAAGAGATACATGTCATTGATGTTGTCAAGCACCTATGTATGTAGTTTATGCATAAGCAGAACAGGTAGCACGCATGCATCTTGACTGGTGCTCCGCACCATCAGACAGTCATGTATATTCCACAGAAAGAATAGGCATAGCCAATACACTGTCTGACAGAGCACTGTGACAAAGGTGGTATACATCACTGGAAGATGAGTAGGGAGGTACATGAAGAAGGGTGCATTGTACACAGTTATTAGTGTGATGAAGCCTTGGAGCCATGAAGTTATTATGGCCTCTGATGTGCATGCCCTTCACATACCCAGTAGCTGTGTTACACTCAAGAGAGTAGTCAACACTGTGATCACATGCTGGTGGATGCACCACTTGTTTTCTATGCCAGAACACAGATCACATGGCTATCGGTCTGATTATATGGTGTGATGTCCACATTATACTTGGGTGGTGTGTCTGTTTCCTGATTCAACAAATTCCTCCATGTTTCTTGTCAATGCAGTTGTTATGGCTGTGGCAGCAGTTTTTCATATGTGTTGATGCTGTCTTTTTATACTAATATCACAGCTGGAGTCAATGATTGCTCACAAGCTGTGGTCCTTCAGGTAGTTGTTTGAATACAGCATGTGTATGTCACCTGTGATGTCCATCACTTAACTACTGGGCAGAAAAGGGCATAGCAGGCACACCTGATGTACTGACCTGATCACTGGACCTGAGATATATGAAATGGCACACATTTCAACATAGTGAGATACCGCGTACGTCATACACTGGTCTACCCATTTGGTGATATGGCTGTTTATGGACACACATGAGAGTGTTGGTTGAATACTTCAGTATGGACTTCTGTCAAATGCTTTCACCTGGTTAACTTCCACAAGACGATACTGTTGTCATCATGCATGACCTTGATGACCTCTTTGAGGGCATCTATCAAATGTAATGGACCAGATGTAACATCAACAACTCACACAGGTCTGTTGTACACACCTGAAATATTACTAGTGCACATGTAGAAGAGGTACATGATGACATGGCAGTCTACCGTATAGTTGAGGAGAGTCAGGATGTCTTTATTCATGCTGCTTTCCCCCAACTCAGGTGGATGCATGTTGATGTACACCCTTGTGTGGGAACATAGGCCCTGTGGAGAGTGTGTTGAACTGTGTTTTCAACTGTATCGGAAGGTGTATGTACTGAGTCATGCCATAGGTAATCTGTGATGATGTCACAGCCCATTGATTACATGTGATAGATCTGGATGAAGGTAAGTCAGTGCATACTGCCTATTGTGCACTGGTCTAGGGTTTTGACATAATCACACATGCAGGTATCATTGAGAAAACCCCCATGTTAAAGTTGGTGAATCAACCTGTACCAGTAGAACTGTCACCACTGACAAATCCCAGGGATCTGTGTTTGGCCCTTCACTGTTTGAACTGTATTTCTTGACAGTTCAGGCTAAAGTATCTGTCCTTTGGCTTACTACGTTTGCTGATTCTCGCATATTGGGTGCAATCACTGAGTCCACCAATGATGGTAACATAGTACAGGAGAAGTGTGCAATCACTGAGTCCACCAATGAAGGTAACGTACAGGAGGAGTTAACACACAACTGAATGGTAACAAAAGTACACGTTGTACAACTAAATGCAGAAATGTGTGCTTATAATGTTGTCCATCTGAAAAGCAGAGTTCCATGTTACACACAGCATTGACAACAGTCCTACTATGCGGAAACCAAGTGACCAAGCACTTGGAACACGTGTATATACCAATCTGAACATTGACCATCAAGTGTCCACACTGCTATTGAAAGCCTATGATGGGGGCATCATAAGTCACGCCATCATATTGAGATCTGCTATTGAAAGCCTATGTTGTGACATCATAAGTCATGCCATCATATTGAGATCTTAGGATTGTATGGTAGCACTGTATTCAAACCTCATTACAACACGTATAGATTATAATATTCTTTTTTACATGTACCTCACCAGATACATGTTGCAGCTGGAGACACCACAAAGCTTTCTAAACAAGATAACACAGGGCCTAAAATCAATAGCATCATGTATGTGGATAGATTAAAAGCCATGTCATTGTAATCTTTATTGGATAGTATGAGATGACTTCTGCCTGGCCTCCAAGCCAGTGTCTGACCCTACCCTGGTGGGTGTACTGCATATCCAAAAATAAGATATAGCTGATGACATCGGGGGTGAATATTGAGGAGAAGATAACTGTATCCCACATGCTGGTGTAAAATGCTCTCCATAATGTCAAGCAACAGCTTACACACACACATCCAGTTGAATGCAGTGAAAATAGAATTGCTAGCTATCTAAGTAAATAGACTACAGAACTCAGTACTTTACACAACCACAATGGCACAAATCTGATTTATAAAGGAGTGCAGGTGAACTTATACTAGATGACATCAGCAGGCCATGTGGGAGACAAGGGGTTGGGAGACCTGCATGAAATGGATGTGTAGGCATGTGCGATTATCAAAATACTGGCAATACTCGTCATTGGGGATATAACTGTAGGATATAAACTTCTGCTATGCTGTTTAAACATACACACAAACACACATGCACACACACACACACACACACACACACACACACACACACACACACACACACACACACACACACACACACACACACATACACACACACACCAAATCAAGTACAGTGAGAACATAACTCCTACCTCTCTAAGTACACAGCCTACAGAACCCAGTACATTATGCAAGGACCATGGCACAAGTCTGCGTTATACAAGAGTGCACGTGAATTTGTATTAGATGACATCTGCAGGCCATGTGGGGGACAACAGGTTGGGAGGCCTGCATAAGCACATAGCTTTATATGTTCATATGAGGCCACCAGCCTTATAGCAATAGGGTGTTTAGAAGACTAGCTATACCCTTATTGAGCATAGTAGGATGGTCATTTTTTTAGCAGAGTGAATTTGTGAACAGCACCAACTGGCCCTGTCCATGATGCACATAGGTGTCAGCCCAGAGGTGACTTTACAATCACCCAACCAGTACTCAAGGTTGCGCTTGAACAGGATCATTGAGAAGCACTGCTTCACATGCAGTGGGAGCCTATTACAGAGGAGTGTGAATCATTGTAGGATGCATTTATCTCCCCAGCATATTCTGTTTATGTCAAAGGCTAGGGTAAGAACACTGGGGCAAATTATTCTTGTCCCATTTGAATTGCAGATGTCTATCATTTCAAGAAGGACAGGCTCTAAGACTGTTCTGCTGGGCAGGTATAGGTCACCTTTCAACAGCCTGCATGATACCAAGTACAGTGACAGGTATATCAGTATTTTCCTGTATGTCATGTTTGGAGGCCTGGGATTCTCCCAGGAACAACCCTGTGTTTTCTCCAATTGCTGCAGGTGTCTTGTGAGGTACAGACTGATGTGAGCATTGAACTCCAGTGTTGGTGTGATAAGGGTAGAGTACGGCAGTGGTATGACTACCCTGGTCTTGGATGTGATGTCCATATGCATGATGTGCAGAATGCAGATTGTGTGTATCACCACTATGGGCACATAGTGATGAAAGTGTACATTTCTATCAACATGTGTTCCCATGTCTCACAACACTGTGTTTGAGCTTAGGGGGTACTATGTATATCATAATTAGCAGGGGTACGTCATTGACAAAGGGGACAATGAGTCATTGTATGCTTTAAGGTTCAGTCTGTGAGTTTGGCAGCAATCATTAATCTGTGTCAATCCCTTCTGTAATATGTAACCACCATTGGGGAACTCTATATGAGTATGTTCAGTTAACAGTCATCTGCAAACTTGGTAAACCAGAGACCATTTACTGTTGCCTGTGGTTCAGTGAAGTATTTTCCAAACAGTTGAGGGCCCAGCACAGATCTTTGTGGTATTCCACTGGTGAGTGGGCTAGTGGTGGAAGTGCTGTCCCCAACTTTGAGAGTTTGTGTTCTGTCTTTTAGCCAGTTGGTTACCCATCTAGTACTATATGACCTAAATCCTAGATGGGAGATCTTCACTATGACATTAATGCAGGATAGTGTCAAAGGCCTTGAATAAATCAACATAGGCACTATGTCCTGGTATCCCACATCCAGGTCTTTGGGGTCAGTATCCAAGAAGTCCACAAGGGAAAATAAGTAAGATCTACCCTTCACAAAACCAAAATGGGTAGGGTAAAGTATGTTGAAGGTGACCTATGTCCCTGTGGATATGGTCCATGTTGATTCCTGCACTAGCCTTGCAGATAAAGGTTTTTAGGCATATGGATCAATAGTTGTAGCTCTGGATGTTACCAAATTGCTGTACATTGCATAGCACACAACATTTGACATTACATTTTGTAGTGTGGTTGACATATTTGTGGAAAAGTACCAAGATCCCAGGGTTGCAGTGCTTGCGGGGGTTGCAAACACATGGATATATTGTAAATATGTGACATACTGCTACATAGGGTCCTCAGTTTGTAATGTTTCCACATGTAATTTCATGTCATACACAGGGAATGGACAGTAAACAGCAGTAATACATTATAATATAAACATTTCCATAGCGCGGCAAGCAGTGGGTTTGCATGATTGTTAGCAAAGTGCATACACATGCAAGATACACATGTTTGCATGTAGGTAAGCAGTGCACAAAAGTTAGCCACATTGCTAAAGCTTCACAGTTAGTATTAGTCTATGAAATACACCTGAAGCTTAACTGAGTCTGTGGTAGCATCACTGGGTAATTTCAACTACCTTGCCATTAACTAGGAAAACTACTCCTGTACCTTTGCTCAACGGTTCTTGGAATTCATAAATTCCAACACCCTACATCCACTAATTCATAGTCCCACCAGGGGTACCAATCTTTTAGACTTGGTCATTACCAACATGGGAGATCAATTCTCCACACCAGTGGTCACCCCCTCATTGGTCAGATCAGACCATAAGCTAATCACCCTTGAAAGCCACATGCCACCCCAACCCCCCTTAAAGAAACTTCCATAAAAAAAACTTCTCCAAAGCCAACTTCATGCTTCTCAAGTCAGAAGTAACAAACTTTATGACATCCATGCAGATGGGAAGTGGAAGTTCAACTGCTGAATCCTACACTAAGGTGCTGTATGAGCATATTAACTCATGCATGACCAAGCCATCCCAAATAGAACCAAGACGCTGTCCTCTAAAAAGGAAGCCAATCTGGTGGTCCCCTGCCATAAACAAGCAGTACAAAAGAAGGAAGAAACTGTTGCAGAAAAGAGGAAGAACCCAGGATTCAAAAAAACTCCCTCACCAGCCTCAGTAGAAAGCTGAGATGCCTCATAAAATCTTTCAAAGCTAGTTATGAAAACAAAATTGCCAAATATTCCAAAGACAACCACTATAGCTATGTCAAGAATCTAAATGGCAATACTCAGATGTGCTGTGAGCTACAGTCGAATGTCACTAGATATACTGATCCCAA
Organism: Protopterus annectens; assembly: GCF_019279795.1. NCBI lineage: Eukaryota > Metazoa > Chordata > Ceratodontiformes > Protopteridae > Protopterus > Protopterus annectens. The sequence continues at coordinate 87,817,690 of NC_056726.1, read as the reverse complement.
GCATATTGCCAATATCCTGGCAGATAAATTCAGTGCCAACTCCACCCCCCTCTCACCCTCTAAACAGCCCATCTCAATACTGAAAGAATGCCAAATTCCAGTAAACACGGCCACTCAGGTAAATACCGCACTCTCCAAAGCCAAGAATACAGCATCCATGAGACCAGATGACATCCCGGGCTGTGTACTGCATGAACTACGAAATGAGCTGGCACCTCACCTATGTGTCATGTTTAATCATAGCCTCACCTCAGGCTTCATGCCCACAGAGTGGTGCACGGTTCCCACTCCATAAGGGAGGATACACTTTGGATCCTGGGAACTACCGTCCCATCAGTCTGATGAGCCTGAGCTGCAAGGCCATGGAATGTATTATCATGGAACTTATAAACAAAGACAATGGCAACCTTCAAACACTGGATCCCACCCAGTTTGGGTTCATGAAGGGCTGATCTTGCCTCCTAAACCTGATCGACTTCTTTGAATCAGTCTCCAGAGATGTCGACGAGGGTAAGGTGGTTCACATAACCTACTTGGACCTCGCCAAGGCTTTCAACACTATCCCCCACTCTGGAATCATAGATAAACTTACTAAGCTGGGCATTAATCCCTATATCACTTGATGGATTGCAAACTGGCTTACTGACAGAACACAAACTGTAAAAGTAGCTGACTCCAAATCGAGCTCTAGACAAGTGACAAGTGGTGGACAGCAGGGTTCTGTCCTGGGACCACTCTTGTTTGGCATCTACTTCTCTGAAGTACAGGTCAACACTAAGGGACTCTGGCTTACAAAGTTTGCAGATGACTGCAAGCAGCCATTACTGAATCCCCAAATGATGTGGATAAACTACAAAAGGGCCTTACAGAACAGATGCCTGGTGCCAGAGCCATGGGCTCAAGCTAAATGCCAAAAAATGTATAGTTGTCCCCTTTGGGAAAAAACACATACCTGTGAACTACCACATAGGTGGCAGTACACTAAACACCAAAAGTGTGATAAGAGACCTAGGGACACAGGTGGGCAGGGGTCTCACCTTTGATAACCATGTAGCCACAACGGAAAATCCTTCTACGTGACACACCTCATCACTAAGGGCTTTTCATCCAAAAAAAAGGAGGTCATTGTCCCTCTGTACTCATCCCTCATTAGACCCATTATAGAATACAATGCCCCATTTGGTATGTACCTCACAAGACATCTGCAACAACTAGAAAGGTCACAGAAATACCTCACAAAAAGAATCACAGGTCTAAAGCAGATGCCTTATGCTGACTGTCTAAAGAAACTCCAGCTATACTCTGTCGCATATCACCTACTCAGAGGTGATCTCTACCTAACATAAAAGGCCATGTCAAACCCAGAGTTGTTGGACATGCTACACTTAAAGAAATCCCAATCCCTCTGAACCACATGCTCCAGGAATCTTAACATTGTCATCACAATGAATATAACATGCTGGAGGGATAGGTTCCTGACTCAGAGACTCCCCATACTCTGGAATACGCTGCCCGTGCATGTTAGGCAGAGAGCATCAATTGCCCTCTTCAAGAGGAACCTTGACGATTGGATTGGAGATAGGAAATTCACCCAGGGGATCACATCAGTAGCTGTGCTAGACGGTGTCCAGGAAAGTAAATATTTGTGGGAAGCAATAGCCAGGGAATCATTATGGCTAGGCTTGTATAGGCCCTAGGGCCAATAGCCTAGTACCCACCTACGAACCTGTGGATTGATGCATTCCTTTTTGGGTCAGATGGGTTTAAATACAGGTGTATCTAATACTTTAAAATACTTTTCATTACAGAATAATAATGCAATGACATGAATTGTCTATATGAGATGTGCTGCTGTGTGTTGGCATAGTACGGCAGGGTTAAGCAGCATTGCATGGAATTAACCACAGCATTTTGTCACCACTTGCACTGGTGCAAGATTTGCACCTCCTTGCAAGCATACAGCCCAAAAGTGAAACAATCCATTGCTTTTTTGCTACTTATATATGTTGTGTGTGTTTCTATGTTTTGACCAGATTAAAGCTGTTAAAATGGGGTAGATAGGAAAGTGGTGAAATGGGGAGCAAACAGGGGTAAGAACAAAGCCAGACATTTATTAGTGAGTCTCTGGAATACATCTACTACTTAACTGACTCTGTGGCAGCATGTGTTAATGCAGTGATATATTCCTTTCTGTGGCTTCCAGATGGTACTGTGTTTGAATACAGCTATATTTAATACATAACTACTTTCACATTATGGTTGTTACGAGTTGGTGCACAGTGTGCACCATCACACAATAATGCATTAAAGAAAAGAAATGGGGAAGATAGGACAGTGGTGAAATGGAGAGCAAGCAGGGGGAAGAACTAAGAGAGAGCAGGGCAAGAATGTGCAGGACGGAGGCAGGAAAGAACCATAGATAACCATTTCTTTAACCGTATAAAGTGAACACACATTCAAAAGTTTAACTGAATTTGGACTGTCACGTCCAGAGAGAGGGGCGACTACAACACAATCATGTTGTATGGTGAACTGAAAAATCAAATGTGTCAATAAGATATGTGTGAGAAATGGAGAGCAATGTATGAGATGATTTTTTTTTTTTTTTTTTGTGGGGAGGTATTTTCTTAAAGAGAGAGGAATGGTGTGGAAGGGACATAGGTATGTCTGGGTCAAGTAAGTTGGGTAGGTGAGGAAGCAATTGCAAACAGACAAGACAAGATACAAGGATTTATGGACACAAAAGGTTGGGGGACACCATGGTTGTCAAGCTGGGCGACAGTGAGAATCAAGTCCTCACCCACTGGACTGTTATCACTGTCACCTCACTCAGCCACTGAGTGGAGTACTTGAAGTCTCCTACTCCACCTCCCACTACTGTCTAAAGTGAACGAGAGCAGCCTCTTCAGCCAGAGTAGGCATGCACCAACAATGCAGTGCACAGCCCTGTGCACCATTCCTGGTATCTTGGTATGGGTGATAAACTCACCATCTCTGCTACTGCTCCAAGAGGGTAACACAGGATTGGCCTCCAGGGCAGGGACTACCTGAGAGGGCAGTTAGTGTAGGGACAGGAGAGAAAGTGCTGCCATGTTGGCTCCTAGATGTGCTTGGTTATGGTGCTGGAGGTAGTGGAGGAGGGCAGGTGGATCCTATGGGGCAGGCCTACCTCACTGTTCTGTGGAGTATTTAATGATGTGGTACACATGGAAGATATGGACAAATTCTGATGACACACAATAAAATACAACCAGACCTCCCAACCATCCCTAATTACTCAGTTTTTACCGAGTTTTGGGGTCCCAACGAAGGGGTGCCAGGATTCCCAAGTGGCACCCCTTCATTTCCAATTTTTTAATCTATTTGTTTACATTCTGCACTTTCGGAGCTGACGTCATCACTTGCGCGATGATGTCAGCTCCGTCAGCTTGTCAGAATTAAGCTCAGACGTGCGCGCGTTAATTTTAAGTGAGTCCTTTCGTTTCAAGTTTTGGATTAAGTCTGTACAGTCCTTGTCTTGCAGTTAAAGTCTGTTCTTTCATTCATTTCAAGTACTGCTAACTAAGCCTTGGAGTTAAGTCCATTTCGGGTTGTGCCATGTCTGGGAGAATGCCATTTAGCCATGCAGTTGGAGTTTTGCAGAATCCATCTGAGAGGTACCTTTTCTTAAGTGTGTGTACAATGTCCTAGGGCAGGATTCACGAAGCCTCCGTGTAAGAGATACAAGGCTTACACGGAGGCTGCAGTTAAACGGTGTGACATCAGCATGTCATGCATATGCATGAGGGCATGCTGAATCACACCTAAGGCTAACACGGTCTGTGGAAGACAGTAGGGGGCATGTCCGTAGGCCGAGCCCTGCAAGCGGACACGCCCCCAGAAGAGTAAAAGTGCCCAAAGTAAACACCCATGACAGAGTCCATGGAAATGTGAATAAACACAACACAACACATGCCCCCACAGACTATGAACATAAAATATATAAATGAACATGTTATATATATTTTTTAAATTGTAAAGATGTTTGCCCGTGAGTGCGCTCATTTGCGTGGGTGTGCCCGTAGCTCAGCCACAGTTAGCAGTAAGTGGAAAAGCATATAAGAACTAACTATGCAAAGTAAGCCAAAAAGCAATAGCGTAGCGGTAGAGATGTTGGCTGAAAAGCAAACAGTCATGGTCCGAGCCCCCACAACATCAATTTTTATTTTTAGCAAAATAAGCACGAAACAAGTCCCTGACATATATGTACACATATAAAATTATATTTTATGTAAAATGTAATGAAATAGGCCATTTATTTTTAAGAAATGTGAGATAAAATAATAAAAAATGCCAGATGTGCCTATAGCTGAGCTACATTTTAACAAGGTGAGTGCATCTGCCCGTAGGTGAGCAGTGGTTTAACAGGTGTAAAATGAGTGCCCGTAGGTGAGCAGTGGTTTAACATGCTGAAACTGTGTGCCCCTAGCTGAGCTGAGCGTAATATGCGTGCTAACAGCCAAATGAAACGTAAACCATCGTAACCAGTTTGCACGGAGCTGCGCACCGTGCCAACAAGCTAACCGACGGGCAACGTTGAGCAAGCTGTATCAAAACTGCCTTTACACAGACACACCCCCTAGCCTGTCTAGACAGTCATAAAAAGCAGTGGCCAGGTTCAAACCCAGGATACCATGCACCATAGTCAAGGTACTGAACCACTAAGCCATGACAACTGCACTTAAAAATGCAGTAATAGCAAATATATAGGAATGAATAGAAAGTGGAGCATGAAAAAGCAGGTTTTGTGAAGTTGATACAATTGCAAAATGGCCAATCACAGATAAGTGTGGGAAAAACGGCATATATAAGCCCCATAGGCAGGAATACACAGCATAAATGATTGTAGAACTAACTTGCAGCCAGAATGTCAGGAGTAGGTGAGGGTAGTTGCTTTCGAGCACAGAGGTGGGGCATTGAGGAGTCCAGATACATGGTCTGGCTCCTAGTCCACAATCATGAGGCCCAACTCATGCAGGGCCAGGTCCTGTGGGGAGCATATAGGGCTGAGGCGTGGGACCGGTTGGCTCATGATCTCACCAGTGCCACAGGGATTCCAAGGACTGGTGAGCAGGTCCATCACCACCATGCAGACCTGAAGAGACATAAGCAGGACCAATTGAACCTTTGGATCCAGGAGGCCCGGCAAATGCCCAACGCCCCACTACTGAGTAAGTTACATTTAATTATGTATGTAAGAAATTAAACTAGCTGATGTTATGGAGATGTGTATTCCAATATTACTTAATTTATATTACAGCTGCAGGTGTCCGTTCTGCGAACCGCAGAGCCTATGGTGATAGACTGGTGCGGTTGCACCACCAGGCAGGTCAGTAATCCTCTCCCAGTAACTGTAAAGAAATATAAAAGTATGACAGTTAGCAAAAGAGTGCAGTGTAGTCACTAAGTAATAAAATGTGCAAGTAACAGTGTAAGAGTGTTTGCAAGTATTGCTTGATTACAAAAGTGTGTTGCAGTCTGTAATCCAAACAGAAAAATGAAAATGTCTGAAATAAAATCTGAAATAAAGATGCCCCACCTGTAATATAATAGTACACAACCTGCAGCAGGCTGAAAAGTACAGCTGCAGAAGATGAGCAAATCACATGTGTGAAATATATCCCTGTTGAAATACTGAAACATGACAGAAGTGAGACTGCTGGAAAGGATTGTAATAACTACAGGTAAAACATGTCAATAAAGCCTAGAAGTAAGTACCATCCTGAATAGTAAAATGAAAACAAGTGAGAGAGTGTGAGAAAGAGTAATGAATCCACCAATAAAGTAGTAATAACCCCTGAATAAAGTATACTGCAGTCAGTACAGAATTAAATGAATGTGACAAGCAGAACCAAACTGCGAAATGTGTTCAAAGTGTTGCTGCAGCTGGAATGTGTATCCCAAAATCTGGATATGTTGCTCTCAGTCTGCAATATGCAGATAGTATGATTGTCTGAAATACCAAACATCCACAGTTGACTATAGCTATATAAAGCAAATGTAGCAGGATGATGTAGCTGAACAAAGCCAGATATGAACGTGTATGAATAACAATAAAATGTATATTGATGTAGCAGTAACAGTCTTATCACCAAATTGAAGTAGTTATCATATAGGAAACTGTAGTTAGAACAGTAGTGTGTATATATCTGCAGCTATTAGAAATGTACAGCATATGTATTGGTATTCAAGGTGTTAATAATATTTTCTTCACCCCACCCTATAACCACATATAATCCATTCCACGTGAAATTGGTATGTGCAATCACAATTAACACCCCTGGACATTTGTCCTGTTGGGTCATAAATAGTTGCATGTACGTTGATGCATCTGCCCTGTTCATACATCCAAACCTGATGGCCTGTTGCCATCAATCAACCCTGCATGTTGTTGGACTGTGTATTGCTGTTCAAATTATGCATGTGTTATGCTTGCTGTTCAATGGTGTGAATATCTGGGTGTTTGGTTAATGGGAATACTAATGCATGCTGTTACAACTAATTGCGAATGGTATTGTATGTTACTAACCCAAACTGTCATGACATAATGCAAAACATAGGACGACAGGGAAGGCGGGTTCCAGCGGACCCACCTCTCCCACCTCAGCTGGCGAGTGCACCTGGCACTAGTGCCCAGTCTGGACCATCCTCCTGTGGCCCTGTGCCACCTGCGGGTGGAAGCACTGCAGTGGATGGGGCCCGTCCCCCCTCTGCAAGTGTGGCCGGAGGAGAACCACCACTCACCCTCCATAGCGTCCGGACTGTGTTGCGTAGGGAGATCCGGGACTCTGTTCTTGTGCCCCTACGCCAGCTTGAGGCACAGTTGGCACAACTTACGGGCATGCCTGTTGCCCGGCCTACACAGCCCCCAGCACAGCCCCATCCTGGGCAGTGAAGGATTGCCATCTGTGGGCTCATGGGCTCCGGATATCCAAACATCCGTCCCCGTCAATTGTGTAACCCCCACACACGTGTCATACACCGCACCTGTATGCGTCTTGTTTGTCTTGTCTGTTGACCTACCCGACCTACCTCCCCAGCTATACCGACTTCCTTCACCTGACATACCACTCTCACCTGGAAAAAAAAAAAAGGGCACTCTGTACCCACAAAAAAATTATGCCCCATACATAGCTGCCCATTCCACAGACATGTCTGCTGGACATGGAAACTATCAATTACAATGGGCTGTACAACAAGTATTATTGTTGTCCTGACACCTCTCTCAGGGGTGGAAGGTTTCAAATGTCACACCAAATTACATACATATGCACAGCTGTTGCTAATGAAGAAATGGACAGCTATGGGCCTTACCTACATCCCTCCTGTAAAACCCAAGCTTGTTTCCCTACTGTCTTACCCTCTTTGTGACCCCTTTTTCACCACTTTCCTGTCTCCCCATTTTCATGTCTTTCAAAGAAAATAGCGCGGGTGTGCGCCAGAGTAAGCACTGTTAAGCGGTTGTAAGCGGGTGTGTGCGGAGCTGAACGCCAGTGCGCTTGCAGGAGCTCCACGCAAACCAACGCTAACCCGGTTACAACTGCTTAAAAGTGCCTTAGTCAATCTGATTGACAGTTTCTGTAGTAAGTTCAAAAGCAAAATAAAATCCCACTGTCAGTCACGAACCCAGGACCTTGGAAACAGTAGTCTGCATGACCTACCACTAAGCCATGACTGTTATACAAGAACATTGTGCTAAAATAAATATATCATGTAATAGCAGGAATGAATGTAAAGGGAATATAGGATGTGTAGTACACAAAGCATGTCATTTATACTTACTGTCAAAACTAGTGGATTTCCATAATAGTAGTGTGTGAACAGAAACAGCCATGCTAGTTGGTAGCTAGTAGGTAATAATGTCAGTTAATGTACATATATAAATGTATGTATATTTACATATATATATATAAGGAGAGAGGAATGGAGAAATGTGAATCTACAATACAGCCTGAATCATGAGAGAGATACTAACCTTTACACTCACAGAACAGTGTCCACAGCATACCAGCATGGTCCCCGCCCTTACAATCTGAAAGGGCAACGCCTATCTCACATACCCTTTTATAGCACTGTCCTGAAATCACAGTGGGAACTGCAATCAGTATACAACTGGCTGCATGCAATTAGAAAATGCTGGCTTACAATTGGTGCAGAGGCCATCACATGGACTTATGCAGATACCTACAAAAGCATCCTGTACTCACATTCCACACATGAAATACTTTCATTGCACTGTCTGGAGGCAGACAGAGAGAGAGAGAGAGAGAGAGAGAGAGAAAATAAATAAATAAGAACACAAACAACAACACACGGTACGCAAACTAAGTTGAAGCTGTCAGCAGTGTCAGTACCAAGCTGGGCTAGCAGCAGCAGTAAGCTGTAGTAACGGTAATGCAACCAGCTGTGACAAACACAGGTAATGTAAAGTAACAAGTTAATAGTCTATATACTGTGAACCCTCCATATGTGTCATAGGTCTGTATCTATAGCTATGTCCATGTGATATGTTGTGTGCACGTAGTTCCACCCATAGGGGATGACTATACATTACATGTCATTCAGTGTTAGGCCATGATCCTGGCACCAGTTTTCCATTTCAGTGACGCCTGTCTGTAGGATGTGTGTGTCAGCTGGTGTAACTACTATGGCGCTTAGTTTGCAGTCATCGAGGAACTTTGTCATCCACAACCCGCACATGTTTGCTTTCACATCTGAAAAATAAATGCCAAAGAAGAGGGGTCCTAGGACAGAGGCCTGTGGGATACCACATGTGACTGGCATTGAGTCTGACATGGCTCCTGCAATTTCGATTTTATGGATTCTGTATGTCAACCAGTGTGCAACCCATCATGTGACATATGTAATAACATGTAAGCTAATGAGCTTGTCTATGATGCCTGAGTGGAGTACTGTGTTGAAAGCCTTAGGCAAGTCCAGGTAGGCTGTATGGACTGTGTTGCCCTCATCAATGGCTGTAGTGACTATTTTGAAAGGTCAACCAGGTTCAAAAGGCAGGATCAGCCCATCACAAAGGCACACTGGCTGGGAACAAGTGTCTGCAGGTACCCAATATCGCTGTATATGCGTCCCATACTGAATCATTCCATAGCGTTGCAGACCAGGATGGTTAAGCTTATGGGGCGGTAGTTCCCAGGGTCAGTAGAGGTGCCTTCTTAGTGGAGTGGTACCACTGTTGCTGTATGCCATTGTTCAGGTATATATCCCGTAGTACGGCCAAGGTTAAATATCAGTCTAATATGCGGTTGTATGTCCTCTTGGAGTTCACGTAGGACACATCCAGGGATACCATCAGGTCACATTGATGCTGTGTGTTCTGCTTTGCTGGGAGCGGCCCTCACCTGGACATCTGAGATGATAGGGAGGTTACATTCATCTGTGATAAGTATTTCTAAGTGTGGGTGAGAAGGAGGGGGGGATACATGCACTGAACCTGTCTGCCAGAATGTTGCCAATATCTGTGTGTTCGGTGAATGTTAAGTAGGTTTGTAGTAACTCAGAGCATATCTGAGGTGTTTGGTCCATATGTGTAACATAACTGAAGAAGGCCTTGTGGTTATCTATAGTGTTCGTGGCCATTTCCCTCCCAGAGTAGGCCGTGGATGTTGTTATGAGAGACCATAGCTTATTACCAGTGCTGACCACAGATGCCTTCCCTTTATGTGAATCTGATCTGTCCTGCAGTAGCCTCCTTCTATCGTTATACAATCTGCCTTTGGCTGGGGTCCACCAGACAGGATGCCTAACCTTTGTGCATAGGGTCTGGGTTAGAAATGTGTGTGCATGTTCCATGCATTCTTTGGGATGTCCGTGGGAAGCATTCGCAAAGGGGTCAGCAGTGTGGGTTGTGGCTTCCACTGGCCCAGTGGGCTGCATGGATACCACGTCAGTCTTAACAAGTGAATATCTGTCTAATCACATACATATCAAAGTAGTCTACTGTGCTGGTGATGGTGGTGGGATATGTATATCCAGGCCGAGTAATTTGTGTCCAGATCACACTAGTGGATGGTGTTCCACATACAGTACCTTGGTATGAACCCCCAGAGTGAGGTTGTGCATTGGACCTATCTCAGTGTGCTGACCGATGGGGCATGCTACTATGTTGCATGGAATGTGGCAGGTATTGATGCACAGGTGCTGGCTGAGCACTGATATCTAGCCATGTACTTGTGTATCCACCAAGAGACACACACATGCTACATATGGGAGTAGTAGTATATCACTACAGTTGAGTATCATGTATAGTATGTGTGCCATATATTGCTGACATAGTCTGCTGATATCCTGTTTGTGTTCTCTTCCAGGGACATGGCGTGTCAGCGAAATCCTGCCTACTCTGCTGCAGAAGATGAAGAGATACACCAGAGCCTGGTGCGGGATCATGACATACTGTTTTCCCGCACCAGCCAGAATCAGCAGGAGAGGGCTGCACTGTGGCAAGACCTTGTCCGTAGGGTAAATGACATTGGCACTCATAATAGGACATATGAGCAGGTACGACATCACTGCAGTGATTTAATCAGAAATGTCCATCAGCGTGCGTCGGATATCCACAGGCAAAAGGTCGCCACAGGAGGTGGGGTGGCCACACCCCCCCCCTCACCAGACTGGAAGACTGGAGGGGCTACTCCTAAGTGTTGTGACTCCAGCCCAGGAACATCAAGAGCAACACACCTGCATCATGATGGAGGCTGGATCCACACAGCAACACGACATGGAGCATGCAGGTAATATGCCATATGTACACTTGACTGTTCTGTACACTGTTAGTTTAAGCATGTGTAAGGTGTGTCCGTGGTATGTAGCTGTCAACATAGTATATAACTGTGCATGTGTGAAATTGCCAATATCAGCAGCTGACATGTGAAAGGCAACTGGTGTACTACTGCACTGTATCATATGCAGTATCAATGGAACAGTTGTGCCCACTGACATTAATCTCCTCATTTCTGCAGGTCCCTCCGGTGTTACAGCAAGGCAGCCCATCCATGCTGGTGAGTGTGTTTTAACAATACCTATAATGGTCCTGATGGTGCTAGTAATACTAGTGTAACTCAGTAGTGCTCTGTGTCTATACTGCGGGGTGTGCATGTGTGCATGTGTGCCTGTGTCCACGTGTGCATGTGTGCATGTGTGCATGTGTGCCTGTGTCCACGTGTGCATGTGTGCATGTGTGCCTGTGTCCACGTGTGCATGTGTGCATGTGTGCATGTGTGCCTGTGTCCACATCTGCATGTGTGCATGTGTTCATGTGTGCATGTGTCCATGTGTGCACATGTCCACGTGTGCATGTGTGCATGTGTGCCTGTGTCCACGTGTGCATGTGTGCATGTGTGCATGTGTGCATGTGTCCACGTGTGCACGTGTGCATGTGTGCATGTGGGCATGTGTCCATGTGTGCATGTGTGCATGTGTCCACGTGTGCATGTGTGCATTAGTGCATCACTGGTAACATTGTGTAGACATTGTAAACTGTGTTTCCTGTCTTCCTCCCACAGGTTCTGGTGCTGCTCTTGTGTCCAGCAGCAGGGAACCTGAATCTGGTGCCACAGGTACTGATAATGATGATATCAGTGTAATGGCACAGGAAGGTGTGTCAGGGTCCGTCATTGGTTAGCCAATTGACAGTACACAGCTGTCAACCCCATCATTGTGCACAGTCATCCTGCCAGTAAATCCTATCTCACCATTGTCCCTAGGTGATGGACAGGATACAGTGGACATTGACCAGGGTAATGTGGTATCTGTGGCACATGCTTCCCCACACAGCAGCCATGGGCAGGGTCCTGCAATGGTACCACACAGACAGTTGCCCATGGGTTTTTGTGAGAGCATCCGTGGGCGTACTGCCTCTGGCAGACATGCCCAAAGAGGTCTGTCAACCTCAGCTATGTTTCGGGCTGTCATGCAGGCACAGTCGCGTATGGAAAGGTACACCAGGCAGGGTCTGAGGGAGCTGAGAGCATGTCGCACAGCCATGACTGACAGTATGCGTGACATCGCTGATGCTATCAGTAATTTCACCGATGTCATAGACAGACATTGTGGGGACATATTACAGCAGTTCCACAACCACATGTCCATGAACCAGGGCAATGGTGGAAGGGTGTGGCGTCGATGTGGCCGTATGCCAGCAACAGCAGCAGCTGGCAGTTGCCGAGGATGACAACAGGCCCGTGGACGCCCCCATAGTGCCAGCAGCAGCCGCAGCAATGCTGGGTCTGTGCTGTCATTGGAATGCCCCAGGAGACCACGTGCACGTGGCTCTGGACAGTCCCAACAGGGACCTGTGTCCAGTCAACACACTCCCGCTTCTGATGACAGTACCCAATCTGGCTTAGTACCGGATATGGTCCATAGCACCCCTGCCAGGCACAGGTACCATGTCCATGCCCACAGACACTGATCTGTATGACCTGCCAGGTGCAGTCTGTGGCTGTCCACAAACTCCAGTATATGGCAGCCATGAGGTGGAACTGTGTGCATGCATACACACATGCGAAATGTTAACACCTAGGGCTACCACATACACACACACACTGCACCAACAGTGCCCCACCCTGTACTGCTGTCCCTCACCAACACACATGTCAATTGGTGGTATCAGTGGCAGACTCAGGCATACCTAATTCACACCCTATGCATATGATGAAACTGTGCCACCTCCTGCAATCTCCAACATCAGTGCAGGAAAAGGTAAACACGTTGCTGATGCACAGGGTGACTATATAGAAGTGTATTACTAGTATCATGTTGGTAACAGTACAGCGTACTGATATGACTGTGTGTATATCCCAGCATGACTGATGCAGTAACTGTATGACTGTCCTGAATTGTTATCTACATCCATAGTAAGTACCATAGTGTAACAGCTGCACATTATTGCATACCGGTGGTAAGGATGTCAACAGATGGTCACATACATAGGTAGCACAGGGGAGAAGCTAATGCAAGTAGTGATACGCAATGATGGACATGTACAGTAATGGTGGCAAGTTGCCCACAACGACTATGCAATGTGGATGTTTGCACATGTTGATATGTGTGCAGTACCAATGTAATACAAATCACCATTAACTATGATATAATATCAGTTCTACCATGGACATCTGAGCTGTGCATTCCTGGGTACATGTTGATAGTGCCTACATATTTGCACTGTTACCTACTGTAAGTGTTACCCCTTCTTTGTTGTACAATGGACTACTTCCAGCCCTGCTTACTGTAGCTTTGTTTGCATGCATGTTCGCTTGGGGTTCCCTGGAACACTGCTTCCACCTGCACTGTAGAGTTACAGTGCTTCTGTGGACTCCTAGTGACATCTGCATAGCGTACTATACGTATGTCAAGTTTCCACATGACAGAACGTCACTGTCTGTCCTGTTCGCATGTACGTTGCCTGTGACACATTGCACATGACTTACCTGGCATTTACCCACATGTGCAGTCATATATGCCAGTGCTATGAAATCAGTAGCAGTACACCCACACATACACACCTTCAGTATGTTGTTCCCCATTGGCCCTATGTGTTGGTAATCACCATGGCAATCACACTATTATGGTAACATGTGCAAAGGTAACCTGTGAATCACCTCTATGGTCCAGTTGTGGTTTATGTGAGTCATGTGGCAATGTCACAGCTGCCACATGTATCCAGTCAACCCTCTCCCCTGGCCAGGAACGTACAACACATGTGTGGGATGCTACCACATAGCCAATCTGGGGACTGAGCACTCTGAACCCAGTACTGCCATACCCTGTCAGGTGGCATGACATACTACAGTGACTACAATACCAGTCTGACATAGACCCGCACTGACAGCAATCTGAACACACTGAGGCATACCTGGAGACTCGGAATAGCATCCTGCCTGAGCATCACACACCTCTGCAGCTGGCACACAGGCATATGTTACGTCGGAACAGAGCACATGCCACACATGGCACACACATCCTGTGTGCCACACACTCACAGCCTGTAGGGCTACACAACACACCTGCTACAGATGAGTCAGGTACCTCTCTTGGCCGCTGCAGTGGGGTCCCGCTCAACAGGCTGTACATGGTGAAGGTCACAGTGATATGCCCGTGGGGCACTATGGTCCACCACAAAACACATGCATACAGGTCAGTCAGAGGCATGGACACATATGACTCAGTCATTGACCATGCCACTATGGATGACCTGAGACATACCTCCCTGGACTACATGATAGGGAACATAGAAGGGATCTCTCAGCATGTGGCATGGGCCAGTATGAGCCTGATCTTGGTTGCCATCATACCCTCACCAGGTATGCTACCACAATATGTAGGAAGGGTGTTCTATGTCTACATTCTGCTCAATCTCTAATGTCATTCATAGGGTATTCAATGGCTGTCAACGTGTGCTTACATGCTAGGGAAGCCACAATAATTTGCGAGGGTCAGCTTGCACGTGACACCCATGGGCCATTGTATATTGGCAAAGCCCCTTGATACACACATAGTGCCTTTTGCTGCAGGACATGGATTACATAGCCACCTCCGTGGGAATCATACAGGATAGGATGCAAACAGTGATGCTACACAACACCAGCAGTGTACACCTCAAGATGCATGCACTGGACACTGTCCTCAGCACGGTGAACTGCAATATCTGTGCAGTACCAGATTCCTGATTCACGGCTCACAGGTGCAACCCATCACTGCCAGGTTATACCTCATACCATGCCTGTTGTCCCCTACACATGTAACACACATGGACAGGGGGGTGGTATCCCAAGGCACCACAGATACACACACCTCCAGGTTGTTGGCACAGTACAAAGCATCAGGGCCTATCCATGAGCAGCTAACAGTGTGTTGGACTGCATTCTGGTTCATAGCCTGGCACACACAACCCTTCCATACACAGGAAACCCACCTATCCTCCCTAACAACACTGGCAATATGACAGTCTCAAGAAATGTCTTTATATGGCTGGACTGCTCCAGACAAACATTGTGCGTGAGCATTACTGTAGCTACAACACACTAGCTGAAAGGTTCCCAGCATGTGGTCACTGAATTGCAGTGGAACACCATGTTACCACTCCCACAACAGGTGGGAACATGCAGCACCTGTTCATCGACTACATGTAGACTATATGGCCCAGACCAGATGTGTATCCCCTGCTGTAGGTATTATACCATATACAACCCACACTGTATAGACACATACCGCGTGCAGCCCCTGCACAGTAAGACACAGTCATATTGTTATGCATTGCGAATACCATTTATCCACTTGAGGCACGTGTCAGACATGGTAACTACTGAAGGTCACAGGTATATATGTGTATGTGTCACACACATACATCATGTGTGCATTGTCATTGCTGGTTTAGGCAATGGCATGCATTGTTATGCACAACAACCCACACATGGTCATATTGTGTGACACAACCACACGTGGCAGTTGTGGGTTTCCAAAACATACCTATCTGTGCTCTGACAGTGGTAATAGACCCAGTAGTGGAGCGCACTATTGGCATTACTGGCCAAGTAGCCCTGTTTGGCTGTACTGATAGTGTGGTGGCATCCCCTGTGTTTACTGGGGGAATATGCAGCATCTGGTGCATTGTAGTATTTGTCAAAAAGGATCGGTTGTCTCACACTTGCAATTACACACACACACTTGCCATTTGTAGGATTCATACCCCTACCTAACTATGTTATGACACGTGAGAGAGACACATTAGCGAAGCGCACTATTCGGATTACTAGGGGGTTCTTCTTCTCCGGCTTTACTTATAGGGTGCTGACATCATCAGTGTTTGGAAAGGGTAATGTGCATCATGTAGTGTTATCTCCTGATTGCCAAAAAGGCACATGTCTTTCATACAGAATTGCACACACACAAACTCCCCTCATCGAAACACATGCACTTGCAGGTTTCAAACCTCTACCTAACAATGCTATGACATTCGTGACAGACGCATTAGCAGAGCGCGCTATTCGCATTACTAGGAGGTTTCTCTTCTCCTGCTGTCCTTATAGGGTGCTGACATCATCAGTGCTTAGATAGGGGAATGTGCATCCTGTAGAGTGTTTTCTCAGTTGCCAAAAGGGGCATTTCCCTCACACAGACTTGCACACACACACACACTAAATCCCCTCCCCACACACTGGGCAGTTGCAGGATTCAAACCCCTACTTAACTATGTTATGACACTCATGACAGATGCATTAGCAGAGCGCGCTATTTGCATTACGGGGAGATTTCCCTCCTCCTGCTGTACTTATAGGGTGCTGACATCATCAGTGCTTAGATAGGGGAATGTGCATCCTGTAAAGTGTTTTCCCAGTTGCCAAAAGGGACATTTGCCTCTCACAGACTTGCACACAAACTAACCCCCTTCCACACATACTGGGAAGTTGCAAGATTCAAGCCCCTACCTCACTATGTTCTAACACTCGCAGCAGACACATTAGCAGAGCACGCTATTTGCATTACTGGGAAGTTTCTCTTCTCCTGCTGTACTTATAGGGTGCTGACATCATCAGTGCTTAGATAGGGGAATGTGCATTCTGTAGAGTGTTTTCCCAGTTGCCAAAAGGGACATTTCCCTCACACACTGGGCAGTTGCAGGATTCAAACACCTACCTAACTATGCTGTGACACTCGTGACAGACACATTAGCAGAACGCGCTATTTGCATTATTGGAAGGTTTCCCTTCTCCTGCTGTACTTATAGGGAGCTGACATCATCAGTGCTTAGATAGGGGAATGTGCATCCTGTAAGGTGTTTTCCCAGTTGCCAAAAGGGACATTTGCCTCTCACAGACTTGCACACACACTAAACCCCCTCCACACACACTGGGTAGTTGTATGATTCAAACCCCTACCTAACTATGTTATGACACTCGTGACAGACGCATTAGCAGAGTGCGATACTCGCATCACTGGGAGGTTTCTTTTCTCCTGCTGTACTTATAGGGTGCTGACATCATCAGTGCTTAGATAGGGGAATGTGCATCCTGTAGAGTGTTTTCCCAGTTGCCAAAAGGGACACTTCCCTCACACAGACTTGCACACACATCAACCCCGCTCACCCACACACACTGAGCAGTTGCATGATTCAAACTCCTACCTAACTATATTATGGCATTTGAGAGAGACGCATTAGCAGACCGCGCTATCTGAATTACTGGGCATCTGTTCTGCACCTGCAGTATTTATAGGGTGCTGACATCTTTATTTCTACTGAGGTATGTACATCTAGTACTACCTGTCAGGTGGGGGATAGCATATATATGCATTTGCAGCCACCTACTTCAGGGTCAGATATGCACATCGCACTGGCAGGTTATGTTCTATACCATGCTTTGTGACCACAGGACCTGTAACACACAACACAACCAGTCCAGAACACCACTCCCACATCCAGGACACACACTTTGCTTCCCTGGGAACAGTGCCAGGATATGCAGGTGTTCACATACACCATTCCAGTTGTTAACATCAGGTACAGGCATATTGTGTGTGGGAACTACTCAGGCCTCTACAACTTTACCCTACAGCCCCTACAATTTGTGGGTCCATGTGCTATGGCAGAACCACTCACCACAGCCACATGGGGGAATACATATTGCACCTGTCCATCTGCAACATGGGTACTCACTGTTCCACACCAGAGGTAGACCACCACTGTTGATATCTGACCATACCCACCTTTCCCTGGACATCCATATCCCATCCCCACCCCCAGGCAAGGTTGTCACTGCAAACAAACTGTATTTAGCACAAGCAGACTCTACACTTGTGAAGACTGGGGTGGACAACTTCAAAGGACCCATGCTGGGGGACTATACTGGCCACTCTGCATAATCCTTGACAATTGCATTCTATGAGCATGTGTAAGGTTTGCATTGATCATGCTATCCCACATATACCCATGACTGCTCCACAACAGGACACCTGTCAGGTGTACACCAGACATATATGAGCTGTCCAACAGACAGAGTGAGCTAATACATTGCAGAGCTGTAGCCCACAGAGGGAGGACATCTGTGAACAGTACCGGCACAACACTTCAATCCCACATAATCATCACAACACAGTGCTGACAGTGGAATTGTTGAGACAATGCAGATAGGGCTCCCCTCAGTCTGTTATTGACGCCCACTTACTGTTAGAGGTCCTCAGCAACCCTCTTCCAGCACACACCAACAACATGGATGTGGCTTAGCACATTCAAACCCTGGGATCTCCACTGTGCCCCTGCTTGACAGAGGCACAGCTCACTAGCCTCACATGTTGCCTTATGTGACCTATTTTACAGTGGCACAGTAGCCTACTATACTGGGGATGCAGATGCCAAGCACACTCTGGCTAAGCTGTCATTCCCTAGGGCAAACAGCCTAGCATTGACCTCTACACCCATATGTTTAATTGTCAGATGCACAATATTTGTTGCTGTTAGACTGTTTGCAGGTCTTTATTACCATAGCATTCCCTGTTCCTATGAACAACTTGTGTATCTGTGGAAGATGTTTGAATATGAGGGTGATCCACTATATCACTTATGTGTCTGTAGTCATTTCCTGTGTGCACTGGGCAGATTGCTGTGTTGTGGTTGGTTCCTGGAATGACACGTACAAATACCAGATATGTGTGGCCAACTGCTAAACGGAGATATGGCCTAAGTGTGTCAGAATGCCCAGTTCAGCCTTTCCATGGCATGTTGTCTGACATATGCCTCATTTATCAAAGTGTGCAAGCATGCCCAGTGTGAGCTTTCCATATGTTGAACTCTGCAGTCCACCACATATTTGGGTGGGTGTGAACTTCAACAATATCTCACATTTATAGTTGTTTGTTGGGTGTCATGTTGTGTACTTACTGGCCAACTGCTTCATGTCTGCCACAACAGGGATTATACTGTGCCTGCAGGGATTGCATGGGATACTTTGCTTACAGTTTTCAACATCCTGTCATAATGACCTAACACTGTAGTACCATATAGTGTACTGGTTCAGTACTTTCACTGTGGTGGACAGTATCCTGGGCTTTAGTCCTATCACTGCTTGACATCTTCATAGTGAGCACAACAGACTGTGTAGGGGCCAGTTGTGCACATATGACCATGTTGCATTATGTTCAGATATGGACTACCTACACCAGGCTTGTACAACATTGGTAGTGTATTCCACAACATAGGTGGACATTGGCAAACACTAGCAATGTTCCCTAGGCCATTTCTGATGCTAGTCACAGGGTGTGTTTGTCCTTCGACACACATTGTAACTGGAGTTTGCCATGACATACGTCATGGTTAGTATACTGTGCCTCTGTCTACCTCTGACATAACAGTGATACCCAGGGTAAACCTACCATCTCCCATCCACTCATCAGGATTCCTCTTGAGGGATGTCGATAGGTGACTCTCTGGCTAACCTGTACTGGGAGTTTACTCAAGAGTGGGGGTGGCTTCTGTGTTATGGATCATTCAGTACAGCTTGTCCTATGTATGTCAGTGCTGGGGTTCAGGTCTCTCATGTGCATAGCTCTCTGCCATTCAGATTGTACAAGGTGCAGCATGTTCATTGATTCCAGCTTGGACATGGCATCATACATCAGGCACAGCTTGCCTCTAGGTGGGCAGTATGGCAGTGTGTGGAGCTGCAGTTTGTTTAATCAGGCAACACATGGCATCTGTTCATGCTCTTTGCTACTCCTGGTGAGGTACTGTTGTGGACTTTACAGTTGATGGAGGTGTCTGCTGAGGTACATCCCACAGGGGCTATTGTAGTCAATTGTGACACTGATGAAGGATGACTGCAGAGCCACAGTGACCTCCCCTTATCTAGATCTGACAACCTTCATGATTGGGTGGGTATATGGTATGTTTCTGCGAACACTACAGTCACATGTTTGTCCAATGCAGGATATCTATCACCTTGTGTCCCCAGGTCTCTCATTACATGTTAGGTACGTAATGGGTTAACACTTGTGTGGTAATTGGTGGGCACTTACTGTATATCCACGGTGGTTGTCTATACACATTTCTGAAATTAGCTTGCTGACATGGCTATGGCTCCAGTTGTCTGTTTCTATGTGGCCCTTTTGTGGGTTGCTTGTGTCAGCTGGGGGTCAGATATGGTGGGCAGTTTGTAGTCCTCTGCATACATGTTCAGTCACAGTCCTTTCATGTTGGCCTGTACCTAGGGGCCATATATACGGAATGGGGGAGGTCCCAGGACCAAGCCTTGTGGGATGCCACTCATATCTGCTTTGTAGTCTGACATGGATGCAGCATGTCTGACCATATCAGTTCTGTCCTTGGTCTGGTTTGCAACCCCTCTACTGACATAGGGGTTTATATTTAAGCTGGTGAACATATCCATACTGAACTCATAGGGTATTGTCTGGAAGCATTTGCACGGTCCAGCTACGCTGTGTGGACCACATTGCCCTCATCGATGACCTTAATGACTGTTTCAAATGGGTCAAACATGTTTTAGGGGCAGGATCTGCACTTACGAAAGCCCCACCGGGTAGGGTCCAGTGTCAGTAGGTCCCCGATAGCTTTATGTCTGCGGTACATGCTGATCCTTTCCATAGCTATGCAGACCAAGCTTGTCAGGATCCTGGGGTGGTAGTTTGCAGTATCCATTCAGGAAACACCTTTGTTGTGAAGGACCACTGTTGTTGTACACTGCTCTTTGGGTACATATCCTGTGGTAAGGCTGACCTTGGGCAGTAGTGTGATTTGGCATTCCATTCTTCTTGGAGTCCATGTTGGCCTCAGCCCAGGACACCATCTCAAACCTTTGCTGCTGTGTGTTTTGCTTTGTAGATGATGGCTGTTACCTCAGCATCTGCAATATCAGGGGGCCAGCAGTCTGCTGGGATAGATATTTTGGATTCTGTGGGGGGGGGGGTTGCACTGCACCTGTCAGGTTGTATGTTGGCAATATGTGTGTGTGTGTGTGTGTGTGTGTGTTTGGTATGTTGTTTGTAATATCTGTGTGATTCGGAGCATATCTGTGAATTCCCAACATGGTTCCTACCATCAGTTGAGTAAGCCTTGTGATTATCCTTAATGTCCTGTACAATTTGTATCTTCATAGGTTCATAGGTTCATACTAGGCTATCCACCCTAGGGCATTAATAAGCCTAGCCAGAGTGTGTGTGTCTTTCGCTGCCCCTTGCTATGTGAATATTATGGCCATTTATGATTTTCTTTACTGTGCCTCTGTCTGGACGTGACACAGTGAAGACCCCCAGTGTACATCTACGATCATCCATCCACTTGGCAATATTCCTGTTGAAGGGTGTCAGTGAGGGGCTCTGCCTAACATGGAGTGGGATCCTGTTCCAGGGTGTGGGGAGCCTCTGGGTTATGTATCTGTCCCTCCAGCACATCCTATTTCATTATGTGTTGAGGCTGACATCTGTCACTCTCACAGCTCCAATGGCTTTGATTTCCTGGGGTGGAGCATGTCCATTACTCCTGTGTTGGACATGGCCTTGTACAACAGACATACAATGCCTCTGTGTAGGCAGTCTGTGACTGCATTCAACTGGGATTTATACAGCCAGGCAGCATATGACATATATTTGACACCCTTTATCCTCTTGGTGAGGTACCTTTGAGGTCTTCCTAACCGCTGCAGGTGTCAGGTACGGTACATCCCATATGAGTCATTGTACTAGATTATGGGTCTGATAAGGGAACAGTACAGGGGCACAGTGACCTCTGTTGATGTAGATGTGAATCCTTTCATGATACGGTGTCCAATATAGACAGTCTTCCTAGCCACCTTGGCATTGTGAATGTCACATGACAGGTTACTGTCGACTTGTGTCCCTAGGTCCCTGGTTACTTCTTGCATACATAATGGTTTACCACCTATGTGGTAATTTGTGAGTACCTTATTTGGTATTTGGTGGGACATTCATACTGTCCAGTGTCTTCAGGATGTCTGGGTGGGTTCCTGTGTGTGAGAGTGTGATCTGTCACATGCTACATACTGTACAGCAGTTTTGACTACAGTTAGGTGCACATGGGTGGTCTCCGCTGCTTCATGCATTGTCAGTTACCTGGCCATATGGGTGTCTGTGCTGCATATGGATACTCCCCCTCCTTTGATGTTTTGGTCCAGGTGTTGGGGCCATAATGCATGACATGTGGTATAACCTGGTAGTGCTGTTGTGCTGTCAGTAGGCTTGCAGCAGGCTTCTGTCACTGCACAGACATCGATGTTCTCCATACTGGGAAGTGCCTCAGGAGCATGCATATTGCAGTTTACACATCTGGCGTTGGTCAGCATTACCCTTATGTTTCTTACCACTTATGTTTTCTAGGGTGGTGGGTTAGTCTTTTCAGCCTTGCCTACGTATGGCTCTATGGAGGTGGCAAAGGCCTTATCCAATATCCAGATGCCCAGGGGTAACAGGTGCAAGCCATCCCTGGAACAGCAGCATGGCTTGTCATGCATGACATCTCAAGCAGACAGACATTAGACCCTCTTGGACTGACAGCTGTAATTGTGCCACCTGTTAAAGCTGATCATTCTGTGTTTGTACTGTGGCATCATTCTTGGTGAGGGTTGGATGCTGCAAATGGCCAGTATCATACCGGCCTGGAGTACATACTCAGAGAGCTCATCCATGTTTCTTTTCATGTAGTCCAGGGAGGTACATCTCAGGTCATTCACACCAGCATGGACAATGAGTGCATCATATTTCTGCTTGCTTTGGGGTGACCTGCGTACTTGTGTTATGTGGCATACTGTGGCAGCCTACAGGCAGCTTACTGTACCCTTTCCCTTGTTCAGTCTGGTGAGTGGGACAGCAGTTTGTCTGCCTATACAGACACCTATTACAACTGTATCAGGCATGTTGTGTCTCCTTCTGGCCTGTGACTGTTTGGCACACCAGCTTTGTGTACTATGTGTTGCATGTGCTATGTTTGGAGGTTGTGGTTGCTTCAGGTCTTCTTTGGAGGCCTCTGTTGGTGTGGTGTGTTTGTAATTAGGGCCTCCGGGAATGTTTTTCTGTGTTTATGTGTTTGGTTTACAGTTGTGATAGGTCTATGTGGGACTGGGTTTGTGGTGTATGTGGTTACCTTCTCCTCCTGACTAGTTTTGACAGTACTGAGTTGGGGGAGCTCAGCCTCCAGTTTGGATAAATGGTTGCATCTCTCACATATATTTGTATTTATTGGGGGGAGTTGAGGGTTGTCTGTGTACTTGGGGCAGGTGTAACATTGCCTCAGGATTCACAGATTCTACTTGTTGTAGCTGGCCTTAGTGGATTGTATGTGTGGACATATTTTATTGCCATACTACTGATCAGTGATTACTTCCCTTTTTATGTTTGCTCTATCATGTAGTAGCTTCCTCATTCTCTTGCATGGTTTGGTAATGGCAGGAGTCCAGCATGCCAGATGCCTGCGTGTATGGCATTGTGTCTTGTTGTTATTTGTGATTGCATAATCCAAGCATTCCTGGCTGTGTTCATGGAATGCCTGTATAACATGTTCTGCGGTGTGTCCCATATTCTGCACCTGCACAGGGCCTTTAGTGGATTCCACATCGGTTTGGAGGGGTACAACTTATGCTTTACACATGTTTTTCACTGTGGTTTTCTGGCCAGGGACTGTGGTCAGGATGTGTATATCCGGTGTGATTACTCTATGGTCTGGTCTTACCAATGAGGGATACACTTCTCATCTTGCCATCCAGTACGCATGTTGCTGATTATCACATCCAGTATGCTTACCCCTCTTGTGGGAGTGGTACGTTGTTCCTGGGCATTTTGGTTTATGGATTCTGGGACCTTTTCTCCTACTGTGTTGGTGCTAGTATAATGCTCCCAGTGTATGTCTGGGTATTTTCAGTCAACCAATATAATGTGGTTTGGGGGACTTGATACATTCATGTATTCCAACATAGGCCAGGTGCAGTTCCTGGTGTTAGGACAGTAGGCTGTAGCAGGCTATATAGCTGGAGGCAGTTTTAGCCATTGGTATTTGACCATGGCTAATCCATGCTGCTTCTTGTTGTGGTACCAACATGGGGGTGTGGTTATCCTTGACAATTATTGCTAGTCACCCTCCTTTTGTAGCTTGTTCCATGTTTTGAGGCTGTACAGCACAGTATGAGGTGTAACCTGGTAGTGTTAGGGTGCTGATGTGAGCGTTGACCCAGTTTTCTATTACAGGACTGATATCAACATTCTCCATACTGTGTGCATTTACACTGCATGCATCTTGCTGTTTAGACTTCTGGCATTGGGTAGCATTACATCTAGGTTCCTATCCCTTGTGGTACCTATGAAGGTGGGTTTGTGTTTTGAGACTTACCTATTCAGGGCACGCTGTGGGTACTGACAGTCTTTGCCAGTATCCATGGGGCCTGGACTGATAGGTGCATGCCACCCCTAGCAGGTGGTGCATTATGTCATGCTCAGCATGTCTTCCCAGGCTGAAATACATTGGCTCCCCTTTGACTAACTGCATTACTTCAGCCAGTTATTGCAATTGATCATCCCATCGTCATTTTGTGGCTTCATGCTTGGTGAGGGTGGATGTTAGTCAGGGTCCTCAAGTGTGCATATAGTACATGGTGTTACATTACTTAACACATGGCATTCATGCCTCAGGTGGTGCTGCAGGGCTGCCTCTGTCGGATGCACATATTACACTCCCTGTACATGTTTGTGAGCAGGTCATGTCATTTTAGGCATCCCTGTTATTATTTGAGTGAGTCAGAGAGGGGTATCATTCCCAGGGTTCCTACTGAGTCAGTGTATGTGCTATGCGTTGCCTCTTTGCCAAGGCCAGGGCATACTGGGCATGTCTCCTTCTGCCTACTGGGGCAGGCTCAGGTTGTTCCTCCTCCGAGTCACGCTCTGCCTGTGATGGCCTTGGCAATGGTGGGGGGCTGTTTGGCCCAGCCCTATGCTGGTCCTGCTGCAGCTGTTTTCGCAAGATCATATTATGTAGCATAGCACATACCATGACAATTTGAGTACATGTAGTTGGTGAGTACTGCAAGGCTCCACCAGATGTGTCCAGACACCGGAACCATGACTTGAGCAGCCCAAACACATGCTCTATTACATTACGTGTTTGTGCGTGTGCCTCATTATGGCGTTCCTGTTCAGGTGTGTGTGCATTTCTGATGGGTGTCATCAGCCACGGCTCCAGTGCATAACTTGCATCCCCCACTAGGTGTCCATGTGGGATGTCCCCATTGGCAAATGTCTGGTACAGCTGTGTCAAATGCCAGATGTGGGAATCATGGTAGCTCCCAGGGCAGCCAGCACACACATTCATTATTATGCCCTGGGCATCACACATGACCTGGCAGTTGATGGAGGGGAAGCCCTTGCGGTTAATGTATGCCCTACCCCGCCCACTGGCTGGTGCTTTGATGCATATGTGCGTGCAGTCTATTGCACCCACTACCTCAGGGTATTCCACTATTTGCTGGAAGAGGTGCATATTGCTGGCCAATACCTCACGGGCATTGGGGAAATATACATGATCACCGACATGTGCTGACATGGCATCCAGGAACTGGTGCAGTACCCTGGAGGCTGATGCCTGTGATATCCCCATCATATCACCAGTTGTTCTCTGGAAGGTACTTGTTGCTAGTATTCTTAGGCCAACACATACCTTGGTTTCCACTGGGATGGGTTCCCCTCTGTTGGTTCTGTGTGTGAGGCATGGCCTGTACAGCTCGACTATTTTCTGCAGGAGCTCTCTGTCCACTCTATAGCGCTCTACTATCTCCAGCTCATGTAACCCGTGGTAGGTGACCCTGGGCCTGTACACTCTTCTCCGTCTCCTCACTGTGGGTTGTCTGGCACCATCTGCATTGTCACCACCCTCAGCAAGTCGCCTATGTCTCATTATGACAGCTATGGCAGCCCCTAGCATTTCTGCTCTGAGTTCAGCTTTTTTCAGTTTTCACTTCAAATAGCTTACTCCTGTCTTGCAGTGTCTCTTGAGAGAAACATCCTGCACTGCTGTTTGCAGAGTTTTAAGTGCTGAGCTGGGCTACTATTCTGCCTGTGTAATTGCCTGCTTCTAATTGTTTTCACCTGCTAGCTCCAGCAGTATTCCCTGCTAGCTTCCTACTAATTCTGTTGCTTCCCTTTTCCTTTCTGTTTCCTCAGGGGGGAGCAACGTGCATACCAGCAGATACACGCTCACAGCGGCTTACACACGCACACCCATGCTTACACGGTTCAGGATCTGCCTATTCAGGTTAAAACGCACGCACACTAGCGCAAACAGTGTTACAAATCTACCAACACGCTCCCACATGCTCAGTCTGCCTTGCACGCGCGCACACTGCTCTACTCGCGCTTCATGGCGTGCACATGTGCGCATGCACGCCCAGCAAGAAACTTTGGTGTAAGTAACAGTGTACACCTTCCATTTCTTGACTTTCCCATGCTTATCTTGTGGCACTCCTCTTTCCATGATCTGTGTCTGTCATCTGTCATGTTACACTGACCTCCAATGAACTGCATTTCTTTCTACCATTCCCCCCTGTGATGTCACCTATCTCCTACTCTATTCCTCCCCCTTATGTATCTCTTACACTACTCAGACTGTGCTCATTTACTATGTAACTGTGGGATTCAGTATCCTAACCCTCATTTACATCAGATTGCCTACTAATGCTTAGTTACATTCCCCCCTTAGCAACCACTACACGGTGGCCATGTTGTTTTTGGTCTGCTGGTCCCTGCATTGTCATTCCATGTATTGCATAAAACCCACATTTGTGGGTTTATAACCTTCATTTTTATGTTTTATACAGCGCAGCCCATTTGCGCGGGGCTGCGCTGCATTTAAACATTATATTTTTTTAATATTTGCATCAGGTTACCTTGCCAATGGCCACATATTTGGCCATTGGCATGCTGCCTGACACATATGCACCCTTTATTTGGAGCTGACATGGCTCCGTTGTGATTTTTGCAGAAACGTGCTCAGTTGTCAACTGAGTACATATGTGCAGCTAAAACGGCTCTTACACGGGCTGCTTTCTGTTTCGTGGATCACTACTCTACCTCATTTGCATGCCTTTCGGCTGCAAGTGAGGTATTTAGCATATCCACGCCTAGTCCGTGTAAGAGACGTTTTAGCTGGTCTCTTACACGGAGTTTTGGGCTGTTCCTGGATCGCGAGGCTTGCATGGAGTGTTACACATCTCTTACACTCCGTGCAAGCCTTCGTGAATATGTAAGCAAAGATGAGTGGATGCACAAGTCACTATATAATGACTAAGACAGTGCTCATACATTAAGCAAAATTAAAGTTTTATACACTTAAAACAGTGAATAATGAAGTACACAGTTTGGCAGGCAGAAGTATTACACAGATATGACAAATGATTTACAACACAGTGGGCTAATATGTAAAAATTATTAAGAGAAGCACTGAAGGTAAAGTGAGTGATATAAATAAAACATAAATTGTACAGTAAAAAAGCTGTTATCTCATACAACATGAGAGCTAATCGGTAGAAATATTTTCATCTTTGAGATTTAATGGAATTGTTCCGGTATATGGGCTTTGGTGCTACATATTTTGTAATCTACATAAAAGTTGAAATAATGTCAATCACCAGGATTTGTAATTATTTATGCAAGTTCATTCTTTATTACACATAATATATAATTAGAGACTATGTCTATATTTAATTGTATGCATGCATGAAGCAATATTGTTGCTGTATGGTATCTGGACAGTACATTTTACAGATATTAGCCAGACTACGTGTCACTGCCTTAGGTGGAATTTGTCTTACATATCAAATGCTCCATCCTATATCCAATAGAGAGCTAAATCGCAGGTATCATATTCACATAATGTCCAGGAAAATATAGTTATACAAAATATAAACAAATTATCTGTTGAAAATTGCTCCTTAGTGATGGCACAAATTCAATGTTTTAGCTACGCAGAGGCATTTTCTTTCCTATTAATAAACATTAGTGTGCTTGGTATTCTCATAGTCCTCCAACATGTACAACGTATCACATGCGACAAAGCACCTTTGCGGCATGTCCCACCCTTCACATAAAGTTGCATAAACCACCCTGTACCTGAAACATGTCTGCAGCTGGTCATGGCAGAAATAAAAGTGTCTGCACCATACCTTTTATAGGCTTGGTCACCATATAACCATAAACTGGTTAAGGTATGAACAACAGACTTAAGCTTGTTTCTTTTCTTCTAGATTGTACTTTGCAAAGTTTTTGATTCATTGGCTATCATTTTTCTTAAACTAACAAGTGGGTTACATCTACCTGAACCTTTATTCCGATGTTATACTTTAAAATTGTGTGTGTGTGTATTCAGGCTCAGACTCTGTACCTTGGGTAAAGGGTAAAAAGAACCTTAAGTCCCTAGCCACCATGACTTGTGAGCTTTGTGCAGGTTTTTTGCGCTAAGAGTTGAGAGCTATGGTGAGAACTGAATTTGTAAGAGCCTAAAGTCCCTAGCCACCACCACTTGTGAGCTTTGCCCAGGTTTTTTGTGCTAAGAGTTTGACAGCTATGATGAGAAGTGAGAAATGAATTCACTAAATGATAACCATTAAGTTTCAGTCTTCCTATTTTCCAGGCTAGGGACTTTAGGCTCTTTTTACCCTATACCCAAGGTACAGGGTTTGAGCCTGAGTACGACACACACACACACACACACACACACACACACACACACACACACACACACACACACACACACACACACATACACACACACACACACACACACACACACACACACAATTTTAAAGTATAACATCAGAATAAAGGTTCAGGTAGATGTAACCCACTTGCTAAACTTTTTATGATGGAAATGTTCTGAATTGGGCAGTTTTGTCATTATTGGTTCATGCATTTTGTTTCATTGCCTACAGTACAGCCTACTGGAAAAATGTTCACACAATAAATTTAAAATGTGCTCTTTCTAACAAGTGTGCGTTATTATACAAGGAATATAATTTAATAAAGTCAGGAAGGTATATCAAAGAAAAGAACATGTGTATGTTTCTTGTGTTGTGTGCAACGGGCCAATGATTTAAAAACAGCCCACAGGTAATCTTTATCCACCACTGGCCAGATGCATTTTCTTTGGATGTGGTATGTGTGGGTTTCAATGCTGTTTCAATGAATGTGAGTTTTAAGGGCAGAGAAGTTTTAATGCCAAGTCTATTTTCATTGTGAGACAGTACTGTATTGTGAGACAGCATTGCTTTGTTTACCAGATGTCTATTGGTGTTTGTGCATTGTTGTGATGTAAAATGTAAAAATAAAATACAAATAATCCATTGTAGAAGTAAAGCAGTATGCACACATTAGTGTTTATGATAAATGGGGTGTAATAGGCAGGCAATGGGACATTGGAATGGCTGCAGGGGGACTCTGGTGCCGTATTTTTGTCTGTTCTTCAGTTTGGTTTGAAAGTTGGTATCCCACAATTCCATTGGAATGGATGGGGTTAAGTAATTATGTATGCAAATTAGATGTTAATCAGCATACAGATTTGCACCTATTTTTCATGGGCCTAGTCCAGATTTTTGATGTTTTCAGGTTGAGAGGTATGAATACAACAATACAAAATAAAATAAAATAAAATACAAATAAAATAAAAGAGAGAGAAGGGTCAGAGGGAAAAAAAGTGAGAAGACTAGTACCTTCGTATGCGACATAAAATGCATTAAAACAATTATTTGACTCTATTATCTTAACCTTTACTTTTAATGTCACCACCTCCTAACAGACTTTTTAAGACTAGCCGCTCATAACAGATGCACACTATAATACAGATTGTATCAAGTACTCCTTGACATGTGCATATATTGCACATATGCATGTTCCAGTTATAGAGATTACAGTTTACAGCAGGGAATGTCTTTCACTGGTATAGAGCTTTTACTTTAAACCTTTAAGTTACACATAGTTGAAGAATTAACAGGATTGTATAGTTGGGAAGTATAATCTTTGAACCCACAATCTCTGACTAAAGTCTAATATTGTACTCTTAGTTTGTACTACAGGCTAATGCATGCATACTTGCTCTTACAGTTGAGATATGCATGCTCAATTTGATACAACTCTATAAAATACTAAAAAAGCTATCTTTAACTTTTAATGCTACAGTAACACTACTCTTCTGCTGCATACATACCACATGCCTCACACATCCTCGCCAATCTAGCCCCATGGGTTTGGACACTGACCTCCTGGTCCTTGGCAGCTGTGGAAAACACAGAACAGAAGAGAATACCATTAGGAATACCAGTCTTGCCTATAGTTAGCTTTTTAAGTCTTACAAGTACTCTGTGTAGTTGACACTTACACAGTTGTGGGATGTTCACACTCCTAAATTCCTTGATCCAAGCATTGAGGGTATCCCTCTTCCTCCACTGTAGGTCATTATAGTGATGTTTACATTGGTCAGCAGTGTGTGGGATACCGATGGCACCTGGGTACAGCTTGGGCCAAACTATCCCAAGCTTCAGACTTATACTGGTAACCAGAATAGTTCACTGCAGAAGCCTGGCACTGTGGAATTTAACTAGGACTCCAATAAAAACCTTGGACTCCTGGACTCATCATCTCTGTGACCTAAATCTGACACCTTCTCCAGAAACACCTGCCATGTCAACCATGGATCAAGAGCAATAGAGAGTAATGGTTTCCCACCAATTCCAGTTATCACATTTACTGGGATCGTGCACACTGTTTGAAAATGTTGCGCTCTGCTTACCATCATGTAAACACGGTGCTCAGCAGTCTGCACCTCCGAGCACCATGTTTGCGCAATGGTAAGAGAAGCACAACAATGGCAAGCAAAGCAGTTTCAAAGTTATTGGATGTACAGGCAGACGTGTATGTGTGTTATAAGTGAAGGCCATGGTAGTCCAGATAACAGAAATATACTTACAGGAATATACTACACATACATTTGATAATAAGTGTGACAATACATAGATACATAAATACATAACTGACACAGTGCTAGTCCCTGGGCCCTCATACATATAATGAATATCAGCTACACTATGTCAAGTGTTATAAGTGTGACTGGCAATAATAAGAAATGGAACAACAGTAAAAGTGTAGGGAGTATGCTGTATTTGAACCAAGTACCATGTGTACGGCAGTCCTACACTTACACCTGTTGTCACAAGAAGGCTGAGAAAAACTTGCCTATGTTACTTTTCATTGCTATAAACTGTAATGTCACAACAGTAAAACAAAGTTTGTACACCCTATACTAGAACCCAGGACCATCTGCACTCCAGCCCTACACTTAACACCTGCTACCACAGGACGAGTTACATGAAATTTCCTATTTTACTAATCATTCTTAAGGTCTCATTGTTAACTGCAGCATGTCTCTTACTGGGTTTGCACAATGCCGACAGTTATTAATTGAATGCACCCTGTTTCTATTTTCAGATGTCTGGGTCCTGTCTGCTTCCTGAGTGGGCCATTTATCCAGTTTGTGCACTGTTGCGCTTTGAGCAAAACAGATAAGCACAGTCAAACCTGACATTCATTTTTCTCCATTTCCCCTGTTTGAGCTATGCAGCACATCCCACAAACATTAACCAATAAAAAAAAAGAAAAAATAAGAAAGAAAAGGTAGAGGTAGTTGAAATTATGAAAAGCGATCTATGACATGAACAATAGAGCATGTTATCACACATGAGATATTTCTACTTAGGTCTGGATTTGAACTCTTACTCCAATGCTCCTTCAGAACACAGGATGAGCGCCTTATCCCTCTTTGCCACACAAACAACTTTGAGGCAAAGAACTTAACTCAATATGCACACAACCAACTACAACATCTGCAGTGATATCATACCATACAAGGGTTATTTGTACATGTATTAGTTTTGGATGTAGTGCATCTAGTGATCACACAACCTCTCATAATTATTTCTTGCACATATACAGCTCTGTTTTGCATTTCTGTGTTTGTTGGACACTCTTCATTTATCTGAGCAGTAATCTGATACATGATGCAGTGGCTAAGCCATTCTATATCACTGATGTTAAAATGCTTGTGGATATTAAGTGGAAATAATATGATATGCAGTTGACAACAAATGAAGAGCAGATTGAATGTTAAGGTTCACAACCTGTGACTTGTGTGCTGCTTACTTACATTTCCAACCTTACATCTAACACTTTGTAGATCTAATCTGACACACCCAATGGAGGTAAGGCAGCCTGCAGTGCTGCTGTGTATTCCTTCTCTCAACCACTAATCAGTCATACTTGAAATCCATTAAAAACAAACACTGAGAGAGCGACTGCACTATGTTTACATCTCCTACAAGGATCCCACTTTTTGGAATTCAGCAATCCTAATAAGTTCCCACATCATTTGCATCTTCACCGTGCTAACAGCCCTGAATCTACACCACAGAAAGGCAATTGTGTAGTTAGGAAAACTGGTGATGGGGACACTTGTTTATGTTGGAAAGACTACACATAATACTATTTCTTCAGGATATATCTGTATAGAGAAGTACTGTACTTCAGAAGGTATGCTTCCATTTAGTCAGCTACATACTGTATATGTTGGAATGTATTTATGAAATAGCTGAAGCATAGGCTTTTACACATTTATCTGCATGTATTAGTTATAAGTGTACTGATGGCATGGGAATGTTTGCCAAAGCATTTCAGAGGCATACATGACTGCCAATACATGAAAATGGAATACTGTGTGATAAATAAGTACAAATGTTTCAGAGACAGTTCCTTTGATAGAACTTTTAGCATTTCAATAAGGGTTTGTTAGCAAATTGTGTCATTTTCCTGTTCTTTTTGGGAGGGGGCATAGGTGAGTCGCTGTTATGGCACAAACAAGGATAGAATGTTCTTTTGTGGGGGAGAGAAAAGGTAAGTTACTCTTGTGGTACAGACAAGGATATGTTGCTCTATTAGAGTGATGCAAGGATATGCCACTCATTCCTATTATTATATAATACACTCCAGGTTCAAAACTTAGCTTGTAAATGCAGCAGATGACATGGTTCTTTCCATGTAAACTCCTTTCCATGGCTGCATTCCAAAAGTTTTGGAATATGCAGGACAAACCAGCATGGAGTCTATACAGGTGCTGTATAGCTTACTGAATAACTCCACTGTGTTGGGTTGATTGATTAGCATGCAGTTCAGCTGTTTATGCTGTAAGTAGCATACCTCGGTGTTTACTCGGTTTGCGTGGGGATGCACACCTCTACAAAATGCTTACTGAATCTAAAATTTTCTGGAGCTATATTCACGTCACACTGAGACATGCACATATTGAAAAATGACTCTGTAGGCTTTTTGGAATCCTAGAGAAAGAAAAACAATTATACTTCTCTCAGTTACTGATAGGAGGGGAAGATAGCCAGTATAATCATAAGCAAGAGAAGAGAAGATTGCATCATCTAGTTGAGTTCTGGTTAGTAACAAAACATACTAGAAATTATTATATGATAGCAATAGTAACAGAAAAAAATGATAAAACAATGTTTTTTAGAATTGCTTTCTGTTATACTCCTGTAGACAAATTTGTTACAGCTTTGCAGCTGAAAGAAATGCAACTGAAGACTGAACAAATCAAGAGAAATGTTTTATAATATCATTTTTTAATCTGATTTATTGCAATAATTATTGATTTTTTTGGTATTATGTTCTCTGTATTGAATGTAAATAATTTAATCTGACACCCCTTCAGAAAGTCAACAGCCCTTGCCATTTCAATTCATCACAAGTATACATAAGCACTACTCTTACATTCTTCCCAAGTACAGAAGCGCATCCTAATTCACTACCCTCAACTGTAAGTATAAGCACTTTCCATGGACATGTTTTACTACAATAAAAAATTTACTGCAGAATTTCCATATTGTGCTGTTAAACTGCATTATAACATTATTTTGTTGATTTATTGTGCTTTTTCTGTTTTGTCTCTCCCCCAACATTTTTTTCTTATTTTGCTTATGCATTTCTTTCTCCTGTTTTGTTTTACTTTTCTCCCATTTTTCACTTTTTTATACAAGTTAAATCCCTCAGGAGCAAGGCAGGCATATACCTCTCAGACTAGGGACAGATCACCCTCTGTACATCTGGGGGCACCCTCTCAGGGTCAGAGTGGAGGCTCTTGCCCAGCAGGTACTTTGGCATGTGCAGCCTGGTAAGCCTCACAGACAAGGCTCTTTGAAGTTGGGTTGAGGCTGTACTGGTAGAGGTAGTAGACAGGAGAATTTAGCCAGTTGAAACCACTCATCAGCATGAACAGTAGAAGGCACATTTACTGACCAATGTGCCAACACATACCCCTGCCCCTTCAACATTGGGTTCCTCTACCACAACACCATCTAGCAGTGGATGTGTTTGAGACTCTATGTATTTGAATTCCAGCTGGCACTTCCTCAGCCTTTCTTCTCTTAACATTCTTCCTTTACCCTCCTCTCTATTATTGAAAAAATGGGGATATATCTCCTGGAAAAAAACATAGTGTCCATCGTCTCCCACTTCCTCCAGCACAAATCCACTTGCTGTTTCTTTTGTGTGTTCACATCTATGTTTTCAATCTCCCCTTTTATCATTCTTTCCTATCACCCCCTTTCTATTCTATAACGAAACCATTAGGGTGTCCACAAAACGATGCCCAATTAAAAAATATATTTATAACCCCCTTTTCTTTTTTTAAAATTCCTTCTTAGCTGTTGTACAGTCCATAGCTTTTTTAAAGTGCTTTGAGCGTGACTACTACTTATGATATTGTGAAATAATTGGCAGTTTATAAATGATGAACTTTATACAATTTACTCTTATGCAAAAAGTGGGTGTGTGTCTAAAAATTGCTTTGCATATCCATATTAATTGCAAATGCTATTTGCTGACATTATTTGCATGTCCCTGTAGTGCTGCTATTCACACATGACTGTCACACATTTGCAAAGTCCTAGGCTATGAATACCAGTCTAAGTCTTATGATTTTTTGAGATTATTTAAACAAGATTAATTTATATGGTTATATGTTCTGGAGAAGTTCTGTATCTTTTAGTGATAAATGAAAACACTCAGTGAAATTTATTGGTCTTATGTCTTTTTGTAGCTTTATTTTTTTAATAATGAGATTGTATTGTCCCAGTAACATCTGATGACTTGATTTCATTTTTGAGATAAATGGAAAGAAAGGGACGACACAAACTAAAATATGTTTCCCGTTAACTTTTTCCAGGAATGTAAATAATATGCGTAATATATTGATGAGGAGCTGGAATATTTCAACAACAGATGAAAAAAATATTATTATTATAGGCACTACCCCTAGATTTAGCTATAAAATAATTTAAAAGGAGGCTCTGCTACAAAAATACTTCAGTTATTACAAAGTATATTGTACCTGTACTTTCCCTTGCATGGGTTGTGCATTTTATGTTTATTTTAAAAGTGGGACAGACTGTTTACATCAGAAAACTGGTAAGAGGTATTTATTTAAGTACTGCACTAATTGTGCTAGTAGAAATTTTTTTTATTTAACAAAGCGCTGGTCATGTACACTATATTATGCTGGCAAAAGTAATCAAACACAGATGGAATGTATCTGTGAAAATTATCAGAAATACATAGGAGAAGGACTACAAATACCTTAGCTAGGCATACTATGGAGCATAGTCACAGACATTTGTTTAAGTTTGAGGTACTAGGTCGGTTTAAAGCAACAGTGGGGAGATTTAACAGCATGTACAGAAGCAATTGAAATACAGTGGATTTTAGAATTAGAAGGATAAAGCATCTTTGAAGGTGATTTTAAAAGAAAATGGTTTAAAACATGAAATGGCATTATTTTTATTATGCTGATTGAGTAATTGATGGAGTGATGTAATTAATAATATAATGAACTACATTAAAAATCTGATTGATTACTTTATATGTTGAAAGCCTGAAGAAAGTGTATGTGAAAACATGTTTGCTTATACATTAGAGTTATCTGTGCATGGTGTTTGGAGCTGGTTTGTTCATTTTAGCAAATTATAAGTGACTTCCCTTCCAAAGAAGTAACATATTTGTTATTTCCCAGAATGCTTTTCTGTTGTAAGTCAACCATTCTCTAAGTCCGGTAATGTATAATTTTCTGAATATATCAGTATGGAGAGACACAGCACATAAGTGAACCTTAAATACATGAATTCTTTTTTTTAATAAATTGCAGCTTCATCATCTAAAGTTTAAGCAGAAATCAAATTTGCTATAAAGCATAAGTGGATAGAAAGGCTCTGAATTCCTTTTATGTCATGAATCATGTAGATCTATATACGGGAGACACAATTAAATAGTTAGAACTATGTGTATATAATTATGAACATCACAATCTTGTAGTAGAGCATTTTATTAGTAATATGGACTGCTTTGTGAGTGTTACTCGGTATTACTTTTGAAATATCTCCAGCAGATAAAGCAACATGTTTCTTAAATATATAAACCAAAACTACTTTTGTAAATGGAATTTTTCTAATAATAATGCCTACTCGAGTCTGAATATACTGATAATTGAGGAACTTATTCTGACATTTGCCTCTGCTTTGTATTTTACACCTGACCTAGACTGTGGTTGAAAAGGGTCACTTTTGCCAAATATATAACAGATAAACATAATTGAAGAATGCACAACTATTGCTGTAGCATTTTGTTCTCATATTGATTTCAGTGCTATCTCTATCTCTGATATATGCAGAAAAACAGAATATTTAACACAAGGAAACTTCAAATCCTCAGATCAATGTCTGACTTTGATGCTGGTGGCATATAGAGATCCAGAAAACAAAGGTTTTTTGCAGTCCTGTTTGTTCTTGCTGATGTTTGTATAAACATTGCTGTGCATACCAAGTCTGGTCTAACAGCTAAAATGTAATAAGAAAGTCCTGACTTAAGCCCTTTTCATCAAGAAATTATTCCACATTCTGCTGAATTCCTTCTTGGAGCTGGCCTTTACAAAGGGCATTCCACATAGATTTTTTCGGCCATTATTATGTTTCTTAACACAACAATTTCTTAGTATTCTGCAGAGGTCTATACCATCTTTGGCTTGGCTTTTAAGCAGAAAGTGAACAACTCTTGATTAAAAAAGTTAAGGTGACACTTTTCTTCATCTACTATAAATGTGATCATAAATCCTCTACAATTTTTCTTACTTTCTGTTTTTGGTGACGTTTTCAGCTCTGCACAGTTTAGCCCAACAAGTACCTACTCACTTATCAGATAATGACCTAAACTTTCTGCATAGTTCTGTCATCCTTAAGGAATGAAATGTACACTTGAATTTCAGAATAAATGTATTGTTTAGTTATGTTGTGGCATATGCAATGCTCCAACATTTCTATTTCAGAGAAGGTTATTTATTTTTCTTTCTCAGCTTTTCTTTTGCTCCTTTTTTTGCACATTAAATACCCAATATTGTAGAAAAGACATTTGTTCACATAACTGAGTCTGTCATCGTTTGTTTCAAGATTATGGGAAAGAAGAAAAGAAATTTCAGAAATCTCATACATTAAAACTTCAATAATTCAATATGAAACTCATACATTAAAACATAGTTTAAGTAAATACAGCCATGTCAGATGTTCATAGGTTCATAGGTTCATAGGTAGGTACTAGGCTATCTGCCCGAAGGCATTTATAAGCCTAGCCAGAATGTGTTGGCTTTCACTGCCCCCTTAGATTAGTTCCCTGTGCTTCTGTCCAGCAGAGCCATTGAAGTGATCCCTGGGGTAAACTTTCTGTTTCCCATCCACTCATCAAGGTTTCTCTTGAAGAGGGTTAGCGAGGAGATCTGCCTAATGTAGATTGGAATCTTGTTCCAGAGCATGGGAAGTCTCTGGGACAGGAATCTATCCCTCCAGCATCTCCTATTTATTGTTATGGTGAGGTTTAAATCCCTAGAGCATGTGGATCTAGGGGATATGGTTTTCTTTAGGTGGAGCATGTCCATCAATTCTGGGTTGGACATGGCCTTGTATGTCAGGCAGAGATCACCCCTGAGTAGGCAGTATGCAACCAATTACAGCTGGAGTTTCTTCAGTCGAGCTGCATAGGGCATCTGCTTGAGGCCAGTGATCCTCTTGGCGAGGTACTTCTGTGGATTTTCCAGTTGTTGTAGGTGTCT
The DNA here is from genome assembly GCF_019279795.1 of Protopterus annectens. Taxonomy (NCBI): domain Eukaryota; kingdom Metazoa; phylum Chordata; order Ceratodontiformes; family Protopteridae; genus Protopterus; species Protopterus annectens. Next base: position 87,779,436 of record NC_056726.1, on the reverse strand, counting down.
TGTAAGGTACATCCCAAATGGGGCATTGTACTCTATGATGGGTCTGATGGGTGATGCATAGAGGGGCCTAATTACCTATTTCGATCTGGATGCAAACCCTTTTGTGATTAGGTGGGCCGCATAGAGGGATTTTCTAATCACTTTGGCAATGTGATTATCAAAGGAGAGGTTACTATCTACTTGGGTCCCCAGATCCCTTATTACGTCTTCCGTATATAGGGGGATACCACCTAAGTGGTAGTTTGTGGGTACTTTGTTTTTCCCAAAGGGGATGACTATGCACTTTTTGGCATTTAGCTTGAGGCCATGGTTTTGACACCAAGTATCTGTCTCAGTGAGACCCTTTTGGAGAATGTCTATGTCAGCCGGAGAGTCAATTATAGCCCCTAGTTTGCAGTCGTCTGCAAACCTGGTCAGCCATAGTCCTCCTGTGCTTGCCTGTACCTCTGAGAAGTATATGCCGAACAGGAGGGGGTCCTAGGACTGAGCTCTGGGGAATGCCACTTGTAACCGGTTTAGAGTCAGACCTAGCTCCTGCAACTCTTACCATGTGAGTTCTGAAAGTGAGCCAGTTGGCAACCCATCTCGTGATGTAGGAGTTTATGTTCAGGCTAGTGAGCTTGTCTATAATACCTGAGTGGGGAATGCTGTTGAAGGCCTTTGCAAGGTCTAGGTAGGCTGTGTGGACCACCTTTCACTCATTTATAGCCTTGGTAACTGTCTCAAAGAAGTCCACCAGGTTTAGGAGGCATGATCTGCCCTTAACAAAGCCGAACTGGGTAGGGTCTAGTGTTTTTAGGTTTCCAATGTCTCTGTTAATGAGATCCATGATAATGCACTCAATAGCTTTGCAGACCGAGCTAGTCAGGCTTATAGGGCGATAGTTCCCGGGGTCCGTTGTGGCTCCACCTTTGTGGAGTGCAATAACCATTGCTGTGCACCACTCTGAGGGCATGTAGCCTGTGGAGAGGCTGAGTTTAAACAGTGTGTTTGGGTGAGGGGTTAGTTCATCTTTGAGCTTGTGTAGGACGCAGCCTGGGACACTGTCCGGTCCCATTGATGCTATGTTTTTGGCTTTGGAGAGGGCTGTTTTAACCTGAGTGTCTGTGATTTCAAGGGCACTACATTCTTCTGGTATAATTATGGGCTCTTTTGGGGGTGAGGGGGGGGTGAAGTTTGCACTGAACCTGTCTGCCAGGATGTTGGCTATATCGGTCAGTTCAGTGTACTTTGTGCCATTCTGCACTAACTCTGAGCAGATCTGAGAATTGCCACTTAGATTCTTGACATAGCTAAAGAATGCCTTTTGGTTATCTTTGGAATCCATGGCAATTTTTCTTTCTAAGCTAGCCTTGAATGATTTTATGAGGGAATGCAGTTTCTTGCTGATACTGATCAGGGATGTCTTCCCTTCTTGGGATTTTACTCTTTTCTGTACTAGTTTCCTCCTTGTATTGTATAGCTTGTTTATGGCTGGGGTCCACTAGACTGGTTTCCTTTTCTTGGAGAAGTGAGTCTTGGTTTTGTTTGGGATAGCACAATCCATGCATTCTTGTAGGTGCCCGTAGAGTGCATTAGTAAAGGATTTTGCAGCTTGGACAGTGTTATCCTTTTGCATGGGGGCTTTGAAACTTCCCACCTCGATCTTAAGTAACGTAAAGTTTGTTTTTGAAAAGTTTTTCACTGTGGTTTCTTTGACTGGGGGTGGTGGCAGAATGTGGATATCCAGAGTGATTAGTTTATGGTCAGATCTAACCAGCGAGGGGTTGACCTCCGGTGTGGAACACCGGTCACCCATGCTGGTGATGACCAGGTCCAATATGTTGTCACCTCTGGTGGGGGTGTTGACCAGTTGATCCAGGGTGTTTGAGTTTATAAATTTTAGAAAATGTTGGACAAGGGAGTTTGTACTTGAGTAGTTCTCCCAGTTAATGTTTGGGTAATTGAAATCACCCAATATTAGGGTTATATGTTACATCTCCTTCTCCAGGGTAAAATTCTGGTAATGATATACATTGGAGCTATCCAACAAAAATGGACAAATGAGAAACTAAAAAAAATTATTAAAGACCGCAGATGCATCTCACTGCAGCTCAGACTTGAGGCATTTAAAGCTTTCTGTATACACACACACACACACACACACACACACACACACACACACACACACACACACACACACACATGCACACGCACACACATGCACACGCACACACATGCACACACACACACACACACTCTCACAGATGCACGCGCACACACGCACACATGCACATGCACATACCCCACACACACAAACACACACACACATATATGTAAGCATCCTTCTCAACATCCTTCCCTTTCTAGAAAATTAAATCATGCTTCATTTACTACTAATCTAGTCACAAACCTTTGCCAACATAAAATATGACAAATTCATGTCCATTAGCAGTAGCTGAATTATGATTTCCATTCATCCAATGCTAACATTCTGTATCTACATAAAATTAAAAAAAAAATCACCTCCCATTTTGTTAAAGTCTTACAATTTATGGTTAATAAAATGACAGCTTTCTTTCCAAATGTGCATTTGTTAATCATTCCTTATGTCACAGGGTCATTACCAATTTATTTCATAATGTAAAGTTTGTTCTGTTACCCAGGATCTTTGGAGCTTTTAGTATGTGGCTATTTTGAAAGCATCAAAATTAACTAATATAAGGCTCTTGAGAATTAAACAGTTTCCACCGTAGTGGCAGACATTCATTTTTATCCACCCTACTGTTTTGATTATCATTTTCAGTTCCCTGTTAACAAGAAAACTGTTAGAGTTATTAAGTTCATGCCTTTTGAAGGTATGATTGTCCTTTGTTTCATGCAATAAAGGATCTTTGAATTTGTTTTGTTGCCATTGCATGAGGGAAATATTTTTTCATTAACTAAGTCACACTAACACTGTTCCAAGAACAGAAAGGCCATAAGTAAGTTATCTGCAGAATGCATAGCCGAGACTTTATTGCTAAAGCTTCATGCAGTGCAGTCCTTAGTCCATTTTCTGCAAATATTCCAGCCTTCACAATACTTGTAGATATGTTTTTGCATGTTAAGATAATGGGGTTCATTCTGTAGTCCTAGGTCTCCTTGCTTGAGTATGTTTTTACAATCTGTGTAACTATAAGTAAGTAATTTAGCCAGGAAATTACACTAGGTCAAGAAATTGCTATCAGATGCCTTGAAAAAGAGGAAACCATGCCATTTGACATAATGCAGATGATCTATCTATCTATCTATCTATCTATCTATCTATCTATCTATCTATCTATCTATCCATCCTGTATAAATTGAGTATCATTAATGTTTTCCTTTCTAACCCTGCTTCTGAGATGAGCTTTTCTGTACAGCTGAAATAATGTGTTTTGGAGTATATCGAAATTCTGTAAACATTCTCTATTACCACTCACCTCACATATATTTGAAATTGTTAGCCCATTTGTTTCTCAAACCAAAAGAGCAGTCAACTATTCTATGTGGGGTTCAACTGTGAAGCCATCAGATATGTACCATGTTATATTTATTTATTAATTTGTCTGTCTTTGGTGACCAGGAAAGTCTGACTATGCAAATACCTATTTTCTGAGGAGACCTGGAATAAAAGTGCTGCAATTAAATCACATTTATTACATAACATTTTACATAGTTTTACCACTGCAGTGCATTTTGCATGAACAGTATTCATTTTTTGCATTAAAATAAAGGGAACACATGCACTGAAAACAGTAAAAGAAATTTACAAGTAGTGAATGAGTATCACTTGAGAATGAAATACAAAACAGAAAGGTATATATAGCTGTTTAGTACATGGAAGCAAAGGAACAGAGCAGAGTGCTTTCATAGATGGTAGTAACTGCAGTTAGTGGCAATAGTAATCTGAATTAACATCAAGAATGGAGGAAAAAGTAGGATGTGAAGTGATAGGAAATAAAGTTAAACATTGGATAGTTAATGAGCGGGGATAGAATAAGGCATTGAGACAGTGACAGTTTGAGCGAGATTTTCAGAGGTATGATTAGAGTAGGTTGATTAGGAAGTAAAGACTTGCTAGTGTTGTTGGTTAAGAGAGATGTGGGTAGAAGACTTAGCCAGTTGAGTAGGAGGAATAGGTATACCTTTGGTTTAGGTGGTGTTTTAGTTGAATCCGTCAACCTTATCGCTATGTTTGCTTTAAGTATGTAGGGACTTTGTTTCAGAGTTGTGAAACATAGTGGAAGCAAAATGAGTCTCTAACAGTGTTGAATTACTTACTGATAAATGGTAGGAGTTTGTTTCTAGAAGTTTCTAGTAGGGTATTAATAGAGCAGAATGTTCTTTAATGCTAGACATTTATCAAGACAGCATAGGAGGTAGTGGCTAGTAATTAGCTATCTGTATTTAAACTGGTGTGAAAGTTTGATACAGTTTAATTATTTTAATACAATATAGTGAAGTGTTGGAGGTTGGCTGTACATGTATCCGCTTTGCAGTAACAAGACAACAGTTTAATTTTATAGGTAGTGATGTTTGCATGAAGAGGAGAATCATATAACAGTTTAAGAAAGAGGTACAGTATGCTGTTAAGGTACTTCTAACAGTATCTGTCAGATATTACTTGACTCTGTAGAGTGAGTTAAGTCTTTAGGGATTTTTTTTATTGTATGAAGCATGTAATGATCATACTTTAAATTGTCATCAATTATGACTCCAAACAGTTTAGCTTTTCTTAATTTCTTTTTAGTGTATTTATTTCAGGAACTACGAAATGTATGTTTCTAGTTACAGTATTGTTTTGGAGTAAACAACAAGTCTGCCTTTTTGGGATTAAGAAATTAAGCTTAAGAAGAATTTAGAATGATCGAGGAGTGAGTTATAATTTTAAACTAGGATTCAATGGCAGTGAATTCATGTTGAGTGATCTCCTGTAATTTTATGATGGATAGATCACAGCAGATGAAGACTGAGTCACCTGTGTATTGAACAAAGTGGCAATATTCCTAGTTGTATGGAGATTATTTTTGAAAACGTTAAAGAAGAGGTAGCCAAGTATTGATCCTTGGTGGAACACTCACAGAGACTGATAGAAATGAGAGATTTTGCTGTCATTTAACTGCCTGCTGGCAATTAGATAGACAGCTATGAAACCCGGAAAGGGAGGAAGAACTGATACCTAAAGTGGCAATTGCAGAAAGGAGCTTTTGGTGGGATATCATATTGAATTCTTTAGTCTGATCAAGGAAAAGAAAGGAAACCAGGTTGCTCTAATTTCTCTTTTTGTTGCTGAAGTTGTAAAGAGCTGTAGTAGTGCCATGCTTGGTTCTAAACTCATGCTGGGTCTTGCAGAAGAGTCTACATTTAGTTATTTGTTCATAAAATGCGTATGGATACATTGCTCAAGAATCTTTTTAAGAGAGGTGATAAAATCACAGCGGATCTGTAGCTTGTTAATTCAGTTAAAGTACTTACTCCCTTTGTGAAGGAGTGTTATGAAGGAGTTTTTTTTCTAGATGTAGCAGACATAGCTTTCAGTTATTGACCAGTTGATCAGAATGGAGACATGGAAAACTATTGCATCTGTAGCAATTTTTAGATATTCGGCAAGAATCCTATCAGCAGCCAGACTTGTTGGTTTTGTCTACTTAGTCATTTTCTAATAGTTGATGTTGTAATGTGGTGAAAGATAAATGTATGTGTGTGTTTTTCGAGAACAAAGGAAGGTGGGGGGGGCAGTAGCTTGTTGATCAATCAGGGAAAATCAGGGAATGATCTGTCTGGATAAAATGAGTGCTGAAATGAATAAACATGTAGTCACTATTGTTAGAAATGGTAGGACAGATTGTGATGGTATAGCCAAGATGTATTAGTTTCTTTAGGGATAACAACAATAGCTTGGGATTGTTCTGACAGTTATATTAGATGTTATTTTAGTACGATATCTTATCTAATTTAAAATGGACCTTTGAGAGGTTTCTGAAATGTCTAAAATTGTGTACCATTCCTTCCAGACCTTGTGTCTTTGCAGCATGAGATGTTTTGCCTCTTTTGTTTGCCATGGTTTTGTATTAGCATTTAGCCTTTTTGTCTTAACTGGTGTACATTCATTTAGAATTTTTAGAAATTTGCTATAGAATTGAGTAATTGCTTTCTATGAGCTGATGTAGAGGGTGAAAGCTGAGATACAATCCAGTTTGTAAAGTTTGGTGACATGTTTGACTGTAGATAACTTGTTTGGATGAATCATGTTGCTGACTTACTACTTAGGTTAGGAGGTGGTCACTTATGGTATCAGGTAAACATCCAGATGGTATTAAGTTGTGGCATTTGTTTGTTAGAATCCACTTAATTAAGGATTGTCAGTTAGTGTTTAGTTAAGTGTGGTGGGGTTTATTATTTGTGTGAGGCCATATATGTTTATATAATTCTTAGAGTTTCTGCTGATTAGAGATTTGCAGTTGTATAATATTTTTTTGCTGTGGTAATGTTTTTGCCTAGTGGGAAATATTTCTTTACTACCTACCCTCTATCAGCTTTCAGATTCCACCATCCCTGAACAGCCTTCTACCCTGCAACTTCTAGTTCCTTCTTGATTCCTAGTTCCCCACTACCTGCCAACTATAACATACAGGCCCCTTTCCTTAATCACACTTCTGTACAGCTTATTCTTTATTCTTCTCATGCTACTGCCTCATCTTTCATCTTACCACTGCTCTATAACTGCTCTCAATGCCGCTCCATCTCTGTCCCAACCACCTGTTCATACTTCCTCTCTACATTCTCCACACATTGCACAGAACCTATTTAATGATGTCCCCTCACCTTTACCTCAAATATAGCCTGATTAACTCCGTTTTATTTCAGACCAAAACAAAATTAGGTGGAAAAATACTCTCCAACAAACAAGCATCAGTAATTCCCCGCTATACTAAAATCGTTCTACTAAGAGACATTTACCCTACTCCTGGCTCCACTTATCAAGATTAACATCAAGACATTTCTCTTCCACACGCTGTTCTAACCCTACAGTAATCAACCCCCAGCCCCAGTAATTTTACTTTTGCTGCCATAAATATTAAAAGCATGAGAAATAAAATTGCTGAACTACATGCCTGGATTCCCCAACATAATCCTGATATTCTCACTGTAACTAAAACTTGGCTTAAAGCCACCATAAGCAAATCTGAAATTAGACCTCCTGGCTATAATATCATCCATATTGACCATATAAAGAGGAAAGGTGGTGGTATTGCTTTAATATTTCCCATTAACTACCACATTTCCCCTTACAACAAACCAATACCGAAATTCATTTCAGCAGATCTTTTCATAACTTTCCTGAAATTGAACATTTAAAAACAAATATGTATTACTGTTCTTTACATCCCTCCTAGTGACAGTACAACTATAGTGGAAGATATCCTACACTGGATATCCATAACAATTCCAAAAGAAATAATACTACTAGGTGATGTGAATGTCAATTAGTTAGACATACTAAACCCTAACTCTCTTACATCTAGTGTGAACTTCTTTGGTTTCACACAACTAATTAATAGCCCTACACCTTATATAACAAGGCATTAAATTCCCTATTAGATAGGACCTAGTATCGGGCCTAAGCAAATACACCACCTCAGGTACAATGGCTGACTGTCTCAGTGATCATATCCCAATCTATATAACCAGACATTTCACACATCCACTTAAACACCATGTTTATAAAGCAGCATGTAACATTTCCAAGTTTAGCCCAGAAATGTTCATTACTAACTTATAATCTATTAAGTGGAACTTCCTAAATATCTTCTCCTTAGAAGATGCCATAAATTACTTCAGTACAGCTTTACTGGATATCTTAAATAGCCTTGTACCTCCAAGAAGGAAGAGGCTAAATCAAATAATACAATTTGGCTATCCAAAAAAGAGTAGAATTCTAATGCAGAATAGAGAAAAAGCATGGAAAATTTGCCAAAAAAATATTAAAAACCACAATATCTTGAAAACTTGAGAATGCTCCATAATCATACTAAACGTCACATTAATGAAAACAAGAAATAAACTATAACTTTCAGAATAATAGTAAATACAATCCTTAAAAATATGGCTAGCCATTAAAGAAACCTTGCATCCTGCCCATAAATTCAACCAAAATCCTTCTCTTAATAACTCATCACTCAAAACTGCAATACAATTCAACTTTTATTTCATAGAGAGTATAGCATCTCTAACCAAGGATTCCTCAACAACTAGTTTTAACACTGCCCAGCAGCCATGAATGACCACATCCACTTTCACCTTCAAACCCGTGCCACATCCTATATAAAACTACTCTTAAACAACCTTAAACCGTTCTCTACTTCAGCTGATGACCTTTCAAGTGAATACCTCAAAATAGCAACCGATAGCATTCCCTACCCTGTCTCAATCCTTATAAATAAGTCAGTCCAGGAATCCTACCTTCCCTCTCTTGCTCTGGAAAACAGACACACATTATCTATCTGCACAAAGGAGGAAATTCAACAGACATCACTAACTTTAGGCCTATATCAATCTTAATCCCCTCTCCAAAATATTTGAAAAATTTATTCAAAAACAATTGCAAAATTATCTCCTGCAGGAAAAACTGCTTTCCTCTACATAACATGGCTTCTGTCCTTCCCATAGTACTAAGACTGCACTTCTAGCCTATATAGATACTGTATATAAGGCTAGAGATTACAGCAAACTAGTCTTCTCCTTATTTCTAGACTTGTCTAATGCCTTTGAAACAATTTGTCACAGCAATCATCTGCTTTAAATGGCCTCATTGGGTCAAACTATCTATCTAACAGGTATCATTCAGTAAAATGGCACTCCACCCTGTCTCCATACCTCACGGTGACCACCAGTATACCACAAGCCTCCATCCTTGGTCCTCTACTCTTTAACATTCTCACCAACTTTCCCCATATGTCCACACAACAAGCCTCTCTAATACAGAATGCAGATGACTCCACACCCATTTGCATATCTGACAATGTGGCACACCTCCTAAAAATTACTCAGGAAGCTTTAACAGCAACAGAAACATATCTTTGTAACCCACAACTTGTGCTCAACCTTAAAAATGAAAAAAAAAAAACTTTTGACTCCAAATCCCTCTCCTATGAAAGAACAACAAATTAAAGTCCTCTGTTCTAATACATTAATTGATGTTACTTCTCACAGAAAATTATTAGGGATGATAGTTGATGATAATCTTAAATTCAACCTGCATATAAAAAATGACGTGAAAAACTCATCAAAAACTAGGAATGCTTTACAGAGTCAAATATTTTCTCACCAGCGCAACTAATGCTAAACTTGCCACTATCTCCTCCACACACATTTTATGGTGCTCCCATCCTTACTAACCTTCATGCATCACAAAAATCAAAACTTGAACAATGCTATAACAAAGTGGCTAAATTTGCAGCAAATACCCCTTTCAAAACCCATCACCGCATAGCACTAAAAAACCTAAATTGGTTAGAACTACCACATCAACTAACATATGCACAGTTTCTTACCACTATAAAATTATCCAGAACCAATCCAGAACCAATCTGCCTGTCCAGCACTAAATAATATTCTACACGACTATGTGCCTAGTCGATCATTATTATCCAATGTCCAAAAACTCTTGTCTGTCCATAAACCTATTAAATCTGCTTGGTATTGTCTGTACTGTTGCTAAGGCCTGGAACCTCTTTTTTATCCATCAGGTCAATACCCTCCCTCCCATCCTTCAAAATCATTCTGAAAGACATCATAACCAAAAGCTGGCTCTTTTCTTGCTCATCATTAGGCTAAACTATACCTCTAAATATGAATAAATACCTATTCATACCTTACATCTCCTTACTCTCCCTTCTACACTCATGTCCTATTAAGTTCTCTCCCCAGGCTTTCTATCTAAGTATACCATATTCTGTAGACTTATAGTAAATATATTAGCTGTAACTTTAGCAAAAATGTGAAGATTAACCATTGCAGAATTAAAATGGAAAGAGCAAGTATATAGAATTATAACATTATATGCTTGATCTAACTATAAAGAAAGGGAAAGCTTATTTCATCAGATTTTAGACTATGTAGTGATAAATATGAATACTATAATAAAATGAGACTGTTCCTTTGTGGGAGGGGGGTTCAGTTTGGTATGATATGGCTGGAGTTATTACTACAAGGCTCTGATTTTTGATTGGATAATTTGGCTGGTTCCTGTTTCTCTGCCTTAAATAGCCAGTGTTTAAACCAGTTTGTGCTTGTTTGCTCAAAGCTGCAGTGAGCTAGGCCTTCTGCCCTTGCTCTGCTGTTTTACAAAAACTGCTGTGCGACTACAAAAGATAAGTGCATATTTTCAGCTGTTTTCTGCACTTCTGATTCACTAAAACAATATTTGCTGCATATCTGTTTAACTGTGCAGCTGTTTTCTAGATCAGTCCTTACCTCTGTTCTGATCTTGTATCCCACCCATCTGCCCAACAGCTGTTGTGGTATTAAAGCTTGGTGACTTTTGAGTTGCCTGTCTCTACTATAATTTTGATATTGGGCACTCCTCCCAGTCCCATTGTATCAGATCATTCTACTAAGTACAGTGAGAAGTTGTGAAGGCCCACCCCTTTAAATTCTTAACCTTAAATTATCTTCTGTCTCTTCAAAATATTGTGCCTCTTCCTACTTCATTTTGCTGCTTGTGCTTTGATGTTTAACTGCATTTAGTTTGCCGCATTTGTTACTGCTTGTCAATAGTCTTATTAAACTGATGACAGTATTCTAGTGAATTGCTGCTTTATTTGAGTGTCTTTTACAGTTGTGATTGTGAGGAAATTTATCATATTTGCACAGTTTTAAAGCAATTTACTGATTAAATGCATTTCATTACTGCTTAACAGTATTTCATTGCTATTTACTGCAATTCATTACTTAACTGCATTTTACTGCATTTCATTGCTGTTTAACTGAATTTTTTCATACTGTGAGTTCTGTTTTTATCTGTAAGTGGTTAATATGTGCTTTTCTGTCAGTTTTACTGTGTTAAATTGAGTAGCATAGTCTGGATACAGGTTTGCTGCATCCAGTGCTGCAGCTTCACTGTTTTTAACTCTTTGTGAAATATGTCAGCTACAAATTTTCCTTTAGTAGCACTTGTGTGATCACCTAGTAGTATGACTTTTAGACCTTCCATCCCTTAACCTCTTAGCTATCTCTGGACTCGCTCCCTGAGATTCTGACAAATATGAATGGACAATTTCCTACATTTTCTCCTGCCAATCTGGTTGATATGGGCATCCTGGGACTGTGTAGCAACTGCCTCATGTATACAGACAATCCTCTACTACTACCACCTAGGAACACAATTTGTGAGAGATGCAATTACATTAAGAACCTAGAGTCAATGCTCTGTCCCTCATATCTGGCACTAAGAATGTTGTCAACAAAACACCACCCATACTGACACAATACACCCACATATGTGGAGGTCCTCAACAAAAACATACCCAAACAAAAGAGACCTCAGAGGCAAAGACACATGCAAACTCTGCTGCCCACCACACCCCACCACACAACACATATAGTCCACACACTTGTGTCTCACAGCCACTAATGCCTAAACATAAACCCAACGTATTAGTCATAGGACACTACATTGTGAGACACACAGATGTGCCACTCACCAGGCTGGATAAGGAGAAAGTCATGGTTAGTTGTTTGTCAGGTGACAGAATCCACCATATCACCCATGCACTCAAGTTTTTCAGCAAAAGGTACTGTTATGACTCTTTCATAGTCCATGTTGGCCTGAATGACTTGAGACGTGCCCCCCTCGATTATATGAAGAGATACATGATCAAGCTTGCTGAATATGTGTTCCAGGTAGGTATGTTTCTAGCCTTAAGCAGCCTTAAGCAGCATTCTTCTGTCACCCAGAATGATGCCTCAATACAACAGAAAATGATTGACTTTAACAATTGGTTTAGTTTTTGATGTCATTCCAAGGGGATCCAGTACCTGACAGCCTGGGAAGACATGAATGGCAAATCACAATGTTGTTCCAGAGATGGCCTGCACTGTCTCCCTTGGGCTTCAGGCTCCTGGCAAAGGCTGTTGCCTCCCACATAGTGCATTTTTTAGGCAAAGTCATGAAGTCAAAATTACAAACATGAAAATGTCATCAATACACAAATTAAAGGGCATGCTGCTAAATGCTATGTGCCTAAACATGAAAATGCATTCATTGCAAGTATTTTTAACCCTGGAAGATGCTGACATTTGTGCAGTCACAGAAACCTGGTTCAAATCTGCAGAGAGCACCCCAACCATACCAGGTTGCTTATCCTATCATACATTTAGACCCCAAACTGTAGGCAGCAAAGCAAAAGTAGGTGGAGTTGCAATATATATAAAAGACAACATCTCCAGGCTGGCCAAACAGTATGACCACAGGAGGCACTCCATGTGCAGTTAACCATTAACAAGATGCCTATTCAAATCACAGCTATCTACAGTTCTCCATCTTTGAATCAAGATGCCCACTCCACTTATCTGGACCTCTTTTAATCTATCAAGATTCAACCCTCTGCCCTGATCCTGGGTGACTTTAACCATCCAACCATAGATTGGAAGAACTAATCATGCCAAAACACAAATGCCAGGAGAATCCTTGATTTTATCAGTGCAAATGCCTTGGATCAGCTGGTCGACACCTCCCCAATATCTTAGACTTAGTATTAACCAACATAAGTAACCACTGCAGCATCCCTACAGTGTCAAACTCTCTGGTAAGATCTGAACACAAAGCGGTCACTTTCAAGGTTACCATCTCCCCCAACTCCCCCCCAGCTAGGTTCAAAGAAAGAACTTTTCCAAAGCTGAATATGACCTCCTGAGGGAAGGTATAAACAGCTTCACAACCCCCTCCCCCTCCATAGAAACTGGCACAAATGTCCAAACATACAGTAAAGTGCTATACAAGCATTTGTATAGCTGCATGGAATCCAGAATACTTGACAGGGCAAAATCATCCTCCTCAAGGAAGAGTATACCTGTCTGGTGGACATCTGAAATAAATAAACTTTGTAGTAAAAGAAAAAAAAATGCGGTCCAGGACCAAAAAGGAGCAAGTGCCTAATTGGAAGCAATCTCTCCTTAGTCCGAACAAGCAAATAAGAGCAATAGTGAAATTCACCAAAGCAAACTTTGAGTCCAAACTGGCCACATCTACTAAAGACAAGCATAAGGCCTTCTTCACATATGTCCACAATCTCAAATGAGGCACTCAGATCTGCTCAGAATGGGTGGTCAAGGACACCACATATACAAATGCCATAAATATAGCCAATCAGCTGGCAGACAGGTTCAGTGAAAAATTCACCCCTCTGTCCCTCCATCAGTAAATCAGGACATCTCCAGCACCTGCCCCCATCCCCTTATCTCTAGGGAGCAAATCATCACTTGCCTCTCAAAGGCAAAAAATACAGCCTCCATGGGACCAGATTACATCCCAGGATGCAGCCTACATGAACTCAGGTGGGAACTTGCAGCACCATTAGGCACCTTATTCAACTAAAGACTGAGTACAGGCTTTATCCCAGCTGAGTGGAAGAGAGCCACTGTCATCCCTTTGCACAAAGGTAGAGCATCCACCGATCCAGGAAATTATAGACCCATCAGCCTAACTAGCCTGATCTGCAAGGCCATGGAGTGGATTATCATGGACCTCATTAACAAGGACATTGGCAACCACCAAACACTCAATCCCACACAGTTTGGTTTCATGGAGGTCATACCTGTTAAATTTGGTTGACTTCTTTGAGATAATAAGCCATCACAGCCCATAAGGCATAGCAATAAACCAAGCATACTAGTCATCAGTGACTCAATTGTGAGATACACTGATGCCCCCTCACCAGGTTCGACAAGGAGAAGGTCACAGTCAGTTGTCTGTCTGGTGCCAGAATCTGCCACGTCACGCATGCACTTACGTCTCTTCACAAGTACATGTGTGGCTCTGTCACTATCTATGTTGGTGTGAATGATTGATTTGAGATGTACCTCCCTGGACTATATGAAGCAAGACATGATTGAGCTTTCAGAGTATGTGTCCCAGGCAGGTATGTCCCTAGCCCTAAGCAGCATCCTACCTTCACCAAGATTGTTACCACAATACCAACAAAAAATAATTGACTTCAACAATTGGCTTAGTTTCTAGTGTCATTCCAAGGGTATCCAGTATCTGCCTGCCTAGGATGACATGGTTGACAGGCCTCATTGCTTTGCCAGTGATGGCCTCCACCTGTCACCACTGGGATTCTGGATCCTGGCCAAGGCTCTTACATCCCCCATTGTGCCTTTTTTAGGCAATGTCCAAGACAAATCTTCCAACATAAAAGATCTGTTTGTTTTCCTGAAGGGGCAAAGATCAGGGTGAGGGAGGTGATAAAGTTATTAGGATTGCATAACTTTGGAATGGGATCAGGCAAGACATTTACCAGCTCATTGACATATTGTGGGGAGCTTATTATAAGCATCACAGTGTCAAGGTTATAAAGCTTTTTTTTATTGTTTCACTGCATTTATGTACTGTTTTATACTGTTTTAACTGCATTTTTCATTGCTAGATACTGTTTCATTACTCTAATTGCATGTTTACTGAATTACTTAACTGTAAACTGCTTTTTCATACTGTGAGTTGTATTTTCTGTTTGTGAGTGCTCTATCCGAACTTTTCTGTGCATTTTTGATTTTTTGTGGTTTCCGTGTTCTACAGCTAGGAACTGTAATAGTGTGCATTACTATAATTGTCTGTTTACAGTTAAAAGCATTCTCTAGAGTCTGCTTTTGCTCCATGATCTGTTTAAAACTTTCATTTAGTGGCTACAACTAGGAACTGTAATTTTTCCCACCCACCCACTTTCCCTAGTGTTGTGGTGTTCTTATACTTGGTGGCTTTGCAGTTGCCCACCCATACTGTATATTTGATCTGTGACACTCCTCCCAGTCTAGTGTCATTAGTTCACTCAATCTAATAGAGAACATTTGTGAAGGCCAACACACTCATATTCTTAACGTTGAATTAACTTCTGTTCCAGCTTTCTACATTTCCACTTTTACTGAAAAAAAAAATTCTAAGCTTGCTTCCCCCCTTTCCTGTGGCAGGTCTTGTCCTGATACGGATTTGCTGTGTCCAGGACTGTTTGTGAGCTCCTAAGCTCCCTCCCCCCCACTTAACTAGGGTTAAACTATTTTTGGCACCATAAAGTCTGTTCTTCAAATTTTCCCTTGCAACTAGCCAGCTTTTTAGTTTTAGCACTCAAATCTGTTTCTTTGAGCTCAGCACTTGTTCAGAACTCATTGTAAGCACTAAATAAGTTACAAATTACTACGGCACTCAACTTTCCTCACTTATCTAGAGGAAAACAGTTTTTAGTACTTAATAAATAAGCACCTATTCAGGCATGTCTAAAGGTCAGTTCCCGGTGTTTTCCCCTGTCTACCTGATGAATCTGGGCATCTTGGGACAATGCAGCAATTGCCTCATGTACATAGACAACCCGCTCCTCCTACCACCCAACACTACAACCTGTGAGAGATGCACTTATATAGCCAAGCTGAAAGCAAAGCTCTCTTCACTGAAGACTGGACTAGACAGTCAAGAGGAGAAGGTAAACACTTGCACTGCACCACACTCATCACATAGTCCCTCAAAACCTACACCACCAAAACACACACACAGAAGCACAAAACACACTCCTACATTCGCGGAGGCTCTCAGTAAAATCCTGCCCAAACAACAGAGACCTCCAAAGCAGAAATGCAAGGAACCTCCACCCCCAACACAACCCAAATGACACATAGCCCACATACTCAGTGTGCCACTCAACTACAGCCCATAAGGCATAACGTACCCAACAATCTAGTCATAGGTGACTCTATCATCAGGCACAATGATGCTCCACTCACCAGGCTAAACAAGGAAAAAGTTACTGTCAGCTGCCTGTCAGGTGCCAGGATCCACCACATAACGCATGCACTCAGGTTACTCCACAACAAGTACAAATATGACTCTGTCATTGTCCATGTTGGTGTGAATGACCTGAGACGTATCTCCCTGGACTACATGAAAAGAGACATGGAGGAGCTCTCCGATTTTGTAGCCCAGGCAAGTATGACCCTAGCCCTGAGTAGCATCCTGCCATCACCCAGAATGATACCATAGTACAAGGACAAAATGATTGGCTTTAACAATTGTCTAAGCTTCAGGTGTCATTCTAAGGGACTCCAGTATCTGTCTGCCTGGAATGACATGATCGACAGACCACTCTTCTTTGCCAGAGATGGCCTGCACCTGTTGCCCTTGGGATTCCGGATACTGGCAAAGGCTCTTGCCACCCCTATAGTGCCTTTTTTAGGAAAGGTTCAAATGACAAATTCACCACCATAACAGGTACAAGCAAGTAAAATCTGAGAGTAATGCTACTCAATGCTAGAAGTCTAAATCTCAAAATGCACTCACTCGAAGCACTCCTTAAAATGGAGAACATTGACATCTGTGCAGTGACAGAGACCTGGTTCAAAGCTCCAGAGAGTACACCTGCACTACCAGGCTATAATTCATACCACACCTTTCGGCCACCAAACCCGGACCACAAAACTAAAGGTGGAGGCGTGTCCATATTCATTAAGGGTATCCACACCTCCAAGCTAGTTGCTCAGCATAATGCATCCGAGATTATCCAAGTTCAACTAATTCTGGGCAAAACCGCAATCCAAATTGTAGCTTGCTACAGACCCCCCACCATGCCCCAGGATTCCCACTCCTTTTTTCTTGATACACTGGAAAATATTAAGGTACAACCCAACACTCTAATAATGGGTGATTTCAACTACCCTACCATTAGCTGGGAAAACTACTCATGTACCAACTCTTTTGCTCAACCTTTTCTGGAAATCATCAATTCCAACGCCTTGGATCAACTTATCCACACCCCCACCAGGGGCAGCAATATCCTAGACCTGGTCATCACCAACATGGGTGACCGGTGTTCCACACCAGAGGTCAGCTCCTCGTTGGTCAGATCCAAACACAAACTAATCACCCTAGACATCCATATCCCGCTCCCAACCCCCATTAGGAAAACAACCGTAAAAATTTCTCCAAAGCCAACTTCACGCTTCTTAAGACAGAAGTGGCAAACTTCACGACACCCATGCAGATGGACAATAGAGGTACAACTGCTGAATCCTACACAAATGCACTTTATAAGCACTTACATGAGTACATGGATCGTGCTATCCCTAACAGAACCAAGATGATATCCTCCAAAAAAAGAAAGCCAATCTGGTGGTCTTCTGCCATAAACAAACTCTACAACAGAAGAAAGAAACTGTTGCAAAAAAGAGTAAAATCCCATGATTGGATGAACTCCCTGGTCAGCCTCAGTAAGAAGCTGAGATCTCTCATAAAATCCTCCAAAGCTAGTTATGAAATCAAAATCACCACCGATTCTAAAGGCAACCACAAAGCATTCTATAGCTATGTCAAGAATCACAATGGCAACACTCAGATCTGCTCTGAGTTACAGCACAATGACAGTAAATATACAGAACCAACTGATATTGCCAACATCCTGGCAGATAGGTTCAGTGCTAACTTTACCCCCCTCTCACCCCCTAAAGAGCCCATCTTTATACGGAAAGAATGCAAAGTTCCTGTAATCATGGCTGCACAGGTAAAAACATCACTCTCCAAAGCCAAGAACACAGCATCCATGGGACCTGACAACATCCCAAGCTGCCTTCTACATGAACTACAGAATGAACTGGCACCCCACCTAAGTACCATGTTCAGTCATAGCCTCACCTCAGGCTTTGTGCCCATTGAATAGCGCTCTGCAACAGTTATCCCACTCCACAAAGGGGGGGCCACAACAGACCCCGGGAACTACTACCCCATTAGCCTGACGAGCCTGGTCTCCAAGGCCATGGAACATATCATCATGGAACTCATAAGCAAAGACATTGGAGATCTCCAAACTCTGGACCCCACACAGTTCGGGTTTGTAAAAGGCAGATCATGTCTCCTAAACCTGATAGACTTCTTTGAAGTAGTCAACAAAGCCATAGATGAGGGTAAGGTAGTTCACACAGCCTATCTAGATCTTGACAAGGCATTCGACACCATCCCCCACTCTGGAATTATAGATAAACTCACTAAACTAGGTATAAATCCCTATGTCACAAGATGGGTTGCCAACTATCTTCCTGACAGAACGCACACTGTGAAAGTAGCAGACTCCAAATCAGACTTCAGGCCAGTGACAAGTGGAGTACCACAGGGTACAGTCCTGGGTCCTCTCTTGTTTGGTATCTACTTCTCTGAAGTACAGGCTAACACAGAAGGTCTTTGGCTAACTAAATTTGCAGATGACTGCAAACTAGGAGCCATAATCAAAATTCCTAATGATGTGGACATCCTACAAAAGGGCCTCACTGAGACAGATGCCTGGTGTCAAAGCCATGGTCTCAAGCTCAATGAAAAAAAGTGCATTGTCATTCCCCTTTGGTAAAAACTCTGCATCCATGAACTACCACATAGGCGGTAGTCTACTTAACACCGAAAGTATGATAAGAGACCTTGGGACACAGGTGGACAGTAGTCTCTCCTTTGGTAATCACATCGCCACAGTGGTCAGGAAATCCTTCTACATGGCACACTTCATCACTAAAAGTTTCTCATCCAGAAAAAAAGAGGTCATTGTTCCCCTCTACTCATCACTCATTAGACCCATTATAGAGTACAACGCCTCTTTTGGTATGCACCTCACAAGACATCTACAACTGGAAAGGCTGCAAAAATACCTCACAAAGAGGATTGCTGTCCTCAAACAGATGCCTTACACAGACCGTCTAAAAAAACTCCAGCTTTACTCCGTCGCATATCGCCTACTCAGAGGCTATCTCTGCCTAACATAGAAAGCTATGCCAAACCCAGAGCTGTTGGACATGCTCCACTTAAAGAAATCCCAATCCCTCTGAGCTACATGTTCTAGGGGCCTAAACCTTGTCACCACAATAAACAGAACATGCTGGAGGGATAGATTCTTGTCCCAGAGACTTCCCATACTCTGGAACAGACTACCTATCTATGTCAAACAGAGCTCCTCATTAGCACTCTTCAAGAAAAATCTTGATGATTGGATGGGTAATAGGAAATTCACCCCGGGGATCACTTCTGTGATTCTGCTTGTTAGGGGCACAGGAAAATAATTTTCTAGGGTGGCGAAAGCCAGGGTACCTTTTTGGATAGGCTTGTATAGGCCCTAGGCCCAATAGCCTAGTACCTGCCTATGAACCTATGAAGGTAGTCCAGTGAATTAAAGGGGAACTAGCTGATTTCTCAACGTGGCTGACAGGATTCTTCTGATGACTTGCAGCTGTGCACAAATGTAGCTGGGAAGTTAAAAAGTGGTGCTTATTTTAAGAGTATGTGGCTTGTGCCAGCATGGTCTCATAACTGGCCAACAGAGAGGAACAGATCATTTTCTAGGAGTTGATGACAATTTGGGTAGCTCTGCAGCCTTCATGCATTTTATGACCTACCATAGCATGGAGAAATTTGAATTCCAGGATGTTACTATCTCCAAAAGGAAAACTCTCAAACACTTTCCAGTAAATTATTTAGGAAACTTACTCATGTCAACTTCTTGTTGCATGCCCCCAGCATGTAGCCTCACATTACCAAATGTAATATAATTAAATCTCAGGGCATGTGCTTTGCATGAGTATTACTGGAGAAGGAACTGCTCCTCAAGAATGTAGATAACCTCTAAAGGGACTTTATTGAAGGTGGTCATCTATGATATTTAATCCTGGGTATCTTAAACCCCATAATCATTATTGCCAAGTTCAGTAATGCTAGTTCCTCCCTGAGATTCTGCTTGACATCATACAAAGAAGACTTCAAGCAAAGCATGATTGTTACCTATACTCACAGGGAACACATTTTTTATGAGAAACATTTACCTTGAACCGCACTTTATTTTTCAGAGAGCTAGAAATATCAGGGATTGGTTAGAGACACCACATCAGGAAACCAGAATGAACAACCCCGGAACCTTCCTTTGGGGCCCACCTCAGTGCAACTTCTGCAGCCTTATGAGCCAGAATGGATATTTTTACTGTCTCAACACAAAGAAGACATATTATGGCAAGGAATGCAATGACAACAACATCAGTTTATTTTGTTAAATTTTACGGATGTTGAACATCTTACATTGGAAAAACTATTAATCCCCTCAAAAAAAGAATTATTAATCACATTTCTAACATCCACCTGAAAGACAGGACTAATCCAGTTATCATGCACAGGGAATATATAAAACTCACCATTTTTCTCACAGAACAGGTCCACATCAGCTCTTTTGAAGGTAAATCAGGAACTTTGCTTGAGAAGATAGACCTAGAATGGATTATACATATAGAAGTCTACCTGGCTCAAAGACTAAACATTTTATGCCCCATCAGGAGCATCCTGGAAGTAAGAAAGCTTGAAAAAAGTTTTACAGGAATATCCCAACGTTAAGTCAGTTAACAGATTTAAACTCTGAACCTTGAGCTTGCTTCTGCTTTATAAACAGTTATGATAACTTAATTCTTACTGGTCATTTAATTCTATGCTGGTAGGTTAACTTATTTCTGCCTTTTGGTACCTTATTTATTTTCCATTTTTTATATATTTACAGTAAATCTGATGAAGCCACTTACAACAAAAGTGCTGGATGCTTACTAAGCAACTGGAGGCTCTAAACATGTATTCTGTGACCTTTAATCTTCTTAGAAGTAATCTGTGTCTCCCTTTATGGGCTATTAGGCATCTAGCAGTCCAAGACCTTATATTATATTATATTATATTATATTATATTATATTATATTATATTATATTATATCATATTATATTATATTATATTTCCACAAATGAAACAGTTTAAACACTGAGACCAGAGATCTGAACCTCCTTCAGCAGGCAAACGAACCATGGTGGAGAGATATATTCATCACTCAATGACTACCCTTTGTCTGGAACAAATTTCCACTGCACATCAAGTAATGTGACACGCTATCTTCCTTGCAAAATGAGTTTGATAATTGGATGATTATTCACAAATGCACCTTTAGCATGACTAGACTGTGTCTCATTGAAGGAAGTGAGGCAACATCTGAAGATGGATACTGCCAAGGTGTAAATGGTCACCTGGCCCTTCTGCCATGTATTTTCTATTATCTGTATTTTCTTTCAATGATGCTGAGCATGTCAAACTATTGTTTTCTTCTTCCACCAAAAGACAAGCAGAGCTGTTGATTGGGCAATGTATATTTAACTCCTGCATGGAGTACATTATAATATTTATAAAGACCGCACATGTATTCAGTCACAACTAGTGACAACAACTGCAAAGATCATGAAGTTCAGTGTGTCATGTCATTAATCGGGGTATATACTTAGAGAGTAAGAGATAGGCTCCTGTATTTAGTGAGAATGTCCTTCCCACACTGATACAACACAATGACCGATGTCTTAGAATCCACAGGCATCCCTAAAAATTTCCTTCTGATTCTCCACTGGAAATCCTCAGTAGAGTATTCCTGTGTTACCTGTTTGTTCTGGAACATAATGGACTATTGCTGTTTAAATAGCACATTAAAACTATTCTTTAGTTATGTGTTATTATTGTAAGCAGTGTAAGGAGATCAGCACTGGCATTCACACTTGTAGTAAGTAGGTACATCTCAACCAGTAACACTTTTTGTTATTGGCTGGCACTGGCAGACTGAACTGCATGACATTACCAGATCAGGGATGTTGATATGTAGCTACTTGTTATTGCATATTGGATTTTTGTGAGGCTGTAGCACACAGCATGCACATTATATATTATAGCTTTAGAGTGTTGAACAAGTACTTAAGTTGACATAAATCTGAAAGCAAATGCTGATTTATAGCTGCATGTCACTTGAAATGGTAAAACTACTTTAGGATGCTACTAACATTGTCTGGATGTTTGAAGGTACTAGAGCATGTGAAATTTATCCTCTTACTGTTGAAAATTGTTAATACCAGTGTTTGACCATGATATTTTAGCAATAACAACAATAACTGTAAGTGTATGGGTCATGTCAGTTCACCTTGTTCTAATTTGGCCTTAGTCATACCTTAAAAGTATCATTGATAAAGCATCTACAAGACATAAAAAGTAAATGAAATCCTGGTTACTACCTGTTTCTGGACAAAGGAACTGAGGCCTGTCTTAGGTGGCATTTTCCATTTCTCTCTTGTAGTGCTCATTTCTTTGGAACTTTTCTTCTACCTGTAAATTTTTTAAAGGTAATAATATCAATGAACTAGAATTGGGTCTTACTGAGATTATAACATACTTCTCCTTGTCACTGCTGTTGCCAAATAGCTTCAGCTGTTTTTAGCTGCAGCAAGATTTGGGTTATTTTATTGTTTAATAGTTTTATAAATGTATCAGATTATTCATTTATAATAAAACATGGCTATCTGGTTTCTACAGTCCAAGGCAAGCAATCGCTGTATTGTTATTATTGTAAAAAAACTGGAACAGTGACTATATTGTCCATTCCTTGCTAAGTGCTGTGTGATCATTCTGTGAAAGCTTATTTAATTAATTAATTAATCTTACGCTACTGGTCCAACCACTTATTATTCCCTGGGTAAAATTATTTCCTCACACAGGTTACAAATTTGAACTTGACATTTAATTTACTTCTGTTTATTTATTCTTGTTCTGTTCCAATACCTCATATTATATGAGGTAATAGATCACTTTTATCTTATGAAAGTTTCATCTTTAGATTTATGAATTTCACTCCCGTTTCAACTTATTTTGAAAACTTTCTTTTACAACAGCAGTGTTGCATTATTCTGTCCTAAAATGGCACATCATTTTTTCATCTAGTTTTTTCTCTCTTTCTCCTTCTTTTGGTGTTTTCCTTTCCAGTATTAACTGAAAATTGAAACGGAGCAGAATGAATGCAATGGCTGAACAAGTATAATAAACATCTTTAAAGAATAGGGGCTCCATTTTCATATCTTCAGTGTGCCCGTTGTAAATTCTAGCATATACCAATGGAAAAAGGTCCAGTTGCTGGACTTTTTTCCATTGCTATATACTGTAAGTTTTATTTTATTTTTTTTAACAAAAAAAAAAAAAAATCTGTAGTCTGGACTCCTTACATAGCAATGAGACAAGACAGGGAAAATACTAAGAAAATCAGGTATGCTATTCATAACTAAACACACTTACCTGATTTTCCTTGTATTTCCTCCATTCTGTCGCTCTCCTACCCCTAAACTGTCTGAAACTTTTTTTTTAATAAAAAAAATCAATGGATAACTTCTTTTTTCTATTGCCTCCTTTCCAAAGCACTGATGTACTGGGTATGCATGGGAACACAATGCAAGTCCCATATGCATGCGCAGTACATCAGAAAAAGCCCCAGGATACTGGAAAAATGTGGAAGGACAGCACGGCACCATTATACAAAGACATTATTTAAGAAAAGTAAGTATTTTTTTTTTTTTCTTAAATAATGTCATTGTTTAATAGCAATAACCGACTCTGTGGTTTAGTATATTAAGATTTACCCATGGCTGGCTTTATTTAATCACTCAGGCTTCACCCTCGTGATTAAACCATACCAACTGTGGGTAAATCTTAATATAAAGCTGATGTTGTCAGTTATTGCTTAACTATTCCATGAATATTTCTTACAGAAATAAAACTAGAAATTCTGAGTGGTATTCATAGTTTCAAGGTTCACACATTCATAGAATTTATCTGTGAAAGAACATAGCTATGCCTATATGCAAATACACTATGCACAGGTAATTTGCAATGACTATGGCATTTTGAAATCTTCTGCAAAGAAATGCCCACATTTGTGAAATGTTTAAAGTTGGTGAAGTTGTGCTTTAAGTATGTGTGAAATACTATGTTCAAACTTAACTGCTCATTTGATTTTGGAAGTATTTGAGTATTATGGATGAACAGGTCCCTATCAGATTATTGAAGTTTCAAAACTTCGAAAGTCATGTGGTCCAGACCATATTATCAAAGTTTTGAAACTTAGAATGTTTTGAATGGAGATCACGGTACAGCACTGAATGGGAAATTTACCCTTTTCCACAATGTAGTGCAATTCTTATTTGCAATGGTGATGGACAGGTTGACAGATGAGATCAGACAGGAGTCCCCGTGGACTATGATGTTTGCAGATGACATTGTGATCTGTAGTGAGAGTAGGGAACAGGTGGAGGAGACCCTGGAGAGGTGGAGATATGCTCTAGAGAGAAGAGGAATGAAGGTCAGCAGGACTAAGATGGAATATATCTGTGTGAATGAGAGGGAGGATAGAGGAATGGTGAGGATGCAGGGAGTAGAGGTGGTGAAGGTGAATGAGTTTAAGTACTTGGGATCAACAGTTCAGAGTAATGGTGAGTGTGGAAGAGAGGTGAAAAAGAGAGTACAGGCAGGATGGAGTGGGTGGAGAAGAGTGTCAGGAGTGATTTGTGACAGACGAGTACCAGTAAGAGTGAAAGGGAAGGTCTACAAGAGGGTAGTGAGACCAGCTATGTTATATGGGTTGGAGACAGTGGCATTGACAAAAAGGCAGGAGTCAGAGCTTGATGTAGCAGAGTTGAAGATGTTAAGATTTGCACTGGGTGTGACGAGGATGGACAGGATTAGGAATAAGTTTTATTAGAGGGTCAGCCCAGGTTGGAAGGTTTGGATACAAAGCCAGAGAGGCAAGATTACATTGGTTTGGACATGTGCTGAGGAGGGATGCAGAGTATATTGGGAAAAAGATGCTAAGGATGAAGTTGCCAGGTAAGAGGAAAAGAGGAAGGCCTAAAATAAGGTTTATGGATGTGGTGAGAGAGGACATGCAGGTGGTTGGTGTGACAGAGCAAGATGCAGAGGACAGGAAGAAATGGAACCAGTTGATCTGCTATGGCGACCCCTAACAGGAGCAGCTGAAAGAAGAACAAGAAGAAGAAATGCAATCTTGGAGTTGGTATATTTAATTATCAGGGTGCTGGGGTGCAACCATCCATGTTGGGGGTGCAGGGGGGCTTGCCCCCTGCAAAAATATTAAAAAAATATATATTTTTTGTTTTTTTACTATTTTTTTAATGTTTGAAGTTCAGAAACTTCGATCACATGGTCTCAGCTATATGAATTTCAAAGTTTTGGAACTTCGATAATCTAACACAGATCGGGATGAACATGGCTATGTGCAAGCATGTTGAAAATATTGAGAGAAATTTGAGGAAAGCAGAATGCAGCACAAATATTTATATAAAATTTTATTCTATAGGGCTGCCCTTATACGGACACCATAAATGGTTCTTTGAAAGACTGGAAAGGGAAAGTTAGGAAAGATATAACAAGGAGGGACACACAGAAGAAGGATATCAAGAGGGTTTTGTTGGAGAAGGTGGGAGAGGAGGGGGTTCTGTATTTTTAAGTGTGATAGTCCCCAATTTTTTCAAATATGTTTTATAAGAGAGTATTAGTGGATGCAGGAGTAAGGATTAGGGAAGATGGGAGGTGAAAAGAATGTGTTCCTATGAGCATCCCTATCCATAGGACCTTCCGCTGCCTGATGGTAATGCAGTGGGGGACCCCAATTTTGAGAAGGTGGAGGTGGAGACCTGTAGTGTCAAAGTGGTTGGAGATGACTGGGGCAGTGAGTCTTGCACTCACTGTGCAAGTCAAGTTTTTTGCTCTCCACCTGCTCTACCACATCCTCAACCAAGTCCCAAAGTTCATGATCTATGCGGTTTACCAGGATGCTATGTGCCAGCATGCCTGCTAGACCTGGTGAAACCACCCCAATCCAGTGTGGGCATCCCTGGAAGAGCACAGGGTGAACTTTCCCTGACCTGTGAGCAATTTAGTCGGTCTACTACTAGGACTTCTGGACCTGTAAGAAAAGGTGCATAAATAAGAGAGAAATGGAAAAAGGAAAGGAAAAGTAATGCACAATTAAAATATGAAAAAAGTTAAGGAGGTCAGAGGTACAAACAAGAAATGGAGACAATAAACTGACTCATAATTTAGTAATGCATCAGTACATACTGCATTAACAGCACTAACTTATTTTTGTTAAATCTTTGTTTTGAAAAAACACGTTCTGAAAAATGGTACTAGAAAGCTGTTAACAATCAGTAGAAGGATATGAAATAATACCTTTTACAGTTACAGTCTACTGATAATAAATTTTACATTGATAAGTTCTTTGCAAGATTTTACTTGAATGGATTGTGCTCTAGTTGTGCACTGGAACACACTACCTCTGCTGTTATATTTGTGCATTGCCTACTTTTGCATTTGTATTTCAAAATAAAGCAAAACAATCATTTTAATTTCTTATTCAATAGATTGCTTTGTTGAATGATAGTTTTTTTTTTATTTCAGAAGAATGTTTCCTGTTTGTCTAACCTCAGTCAGCCTGACAGGTCTTCTGTGTTTCTGGGAATTATTATATTCAGACCTTTCAACTGTCCCTATTTTGAAGGAACTTGCCTTTGGACTTACTTATACCTGCAAAGCACACGATGTCTCTATTTTTGGAGGTATGTCCCTGTTTCGAGGCTTGATTTACCCCTTCACATAATTTTCTGAATCCTCATCATATGCTTTTTTTTAATCAATCTAGTATGCAGAAAACTACACCACATGTCCAATATACTAGTAGCAACAATAATTTCAAACAAGATCTCGTTTTTTTCTGAAGCAAAAATATATTACCTTGCTTGGCAGAAACGCCCAGTACAAGATGCAAGGCATTACGCTCGATTGTCTATACATTTTACACTGTCTGTTTGACAATGTGCTTCTATTTTCCATCATTTATGTCATTCTGTTTTTGTACATGTGCTTCTGAGTAGTGTCTTACATTGCAATTGAAAGCAGGAAGACTTATGTGCTATTTGGTAATCAAATTGTATGCTAATCAGATGTTCAGATTTGTAGCTGAATTTTCTTACTTTTAATATGCCTTTGTTTCTATCTTCACTGTCTATAAGTTGAGAAGTATAATTATATCGAATCTCTTCTTCACCTGCATAAAGGAGAAAAAAATGGCGGGCATGGTTGCTTACTATCATGCACTTTTATGAGTATCTCCCTTATATGCTTACATTTATTAATCAGCAAGGCACAGAATTTCTTTATGTACTTGTGAATCCATCAGTATAAGGAAATATTCCAGTGCATTAACAGTTATTCCTAACTTTGTTTACTGCAGGCTAAAGAGGTAACTATTTGAAATGTTGGAGAATGAATGGTTGAAAGATTGGACTTACATATACTAAGTCTGAGATGCCCTTTCTTGGAATATTCCCTTTTATCCAAGATATGGTGATCTTGGAGTTGGTCTATACAAGTGTAGTGAGTTGTGGAGAAGTTTAAATTTGAAGAGCGATTTAAAATTTTCTCTTCTCCTGTGATTTTGGTCTTTTTTTTTCAGCTTGTCAGCACACAATATTTCGAGTGTGAATATTTCAATAGGGAGCCAACTAAAGCAGAAGGATATCATGACTTCCTTCAGTCTGTAACATTTTTTTTTGTAGCTGCAGCTTGTTTGCTTGGGAGTTGGGTACATTCTTCAACCTTTGCAGAACTTCCATTCTAACTTATGTCTGGTTTGTACTATGCCTTGCATACTTTGCCTGCATATTTAAGTAATATCATGTAAAGTTGTTGAAAGGGAGGAACTTTTTAAATTCTGAAAGTAAGAAACTGAACAGTGCATTCTTCTCTAATCACCGTGCTAGTCATTCAATTGCTGTTGTTGACCCCTATCTGCAATCCTCCAACGCATGGTGCCTAACTCTTGTTAGCAATCTTATAGATGCAGTTAGTATTTTGGAAGGAATGACTGTGCTAGAAAATTATCATATTAATAAGTAGCCTGTAGCCTGCACAAAGCAAAGCATTTTTTTTAAAGCTGTCTACCTGTAATATAAGTAATTATCTATCTAATAATTACACTATATTAAAAGTATGTATGTCCAAAGCATATATGCTCACGTGTTTGTGTATAAATTAAATACAGATATATGTATGCATGTATATTTATACTATATATTTATATATATATATATATATATACATATATATATATATATATATATATATATATGTGTGTGTGTGTGTGTGCGTGTGTCTGTGTGTATAAATAGATTGCTGGCTAAAACTACTTATGCATACATAAGCATATGTATTTGGATCTAGGACTGTTGAACGAAAATTCAACAGTCCGAATCCACTATCACCGAACACACTTTAACGAAAGTGCTTTCACCGAAAAAGCGCTTTTGTTAAAGTGTGTTCAAAAAAAAAAAAAAAAACTAAACATTACAGTTACGTTTTTGCAGGGGAGCAAGCCCCTTGCACCCCCCACATGCCCCCTACTTTTGTATTCTCACTCCGAGGTCACACTATAGTGGGGAAAAGGGAATTTTCCCTTATCCCCACTGTAGTGCGATCTCCACAACAGGCATACTTATGTGAGAGTGCTTCTTCGGTGAAAAGCACTTTCGCAGAAGTATGCCCGGCTGTTTCACATTCGGTAAAATGGCCGGTCGAACATTAGTCCTGGACCCATGTATTTATACACACATTCATCTCTGTATATACACATACAATATTTGCATATGGATGAATTTCTTTTTAAAAATATGTTTATACTTATGTATACCTTTTTGGCTACATATACATAAGTATTTGCATTCATACATACATTTCTTCTAGCATTTAGCTACATTTATGTAATGTAACTTAATAGTATTTCTGTAGAAATTTTTACAACCTATTTGAATTAAGATGATTTAATGCAAAAGTAATTTTTCCTAAGTAAAGACAATGTTATTTGAAATTGTTATATGTTGTGTTTGATGACTGTGGTGGTAATGGCAGGAGTTTGTTATTTCAAACGGACGCTGTTGGAAACTCCTGGTGTTCTGTCTGCAGTGTGATTCTCAAACAATCTGGAACTATATCACTGATTGATAAGTATATTTCTTGGCATTTTAACCTTTCAGAGTTCTGCATTGTCTTAATTTTGCCTGACTAAATTATTTTATGTATTTTCTGGCATTGTTTTCTGTTTCTCATCTGTCCTGAAACTGCATCCCCCCCTATTCCTGTGGTGAAGTTTATAAAACTGGCCTAACAGCTTTTGTGTTATCTAATTGCTTCAAGGCTTGCTGATTTAAAAATAGTTTCTGTTTGTAAATTCCTGCATACACTGTTGGAAACTCCTGGTGTTCTATCTGCAGTGTGATTCTCAAACAATCTGGAAGTATATCGCTGATTGATAAGTATATTTCTTGGCATTTTAACCTTTCAGAGTTCTGCATTCCTTTAATTTTGCCTGGCTGAATTATTTTATATATTTTCTGGCATTGTTTTCTGTTTCTCATCTGTCCTGAAACTGCTTCCCCCCTATTCCTGTGGTGAAGTTTGTAAAACTGGTCTAACAGCTTTTGTGTTATCTGATTTCACCAAGGCTGGCTGATTTAAAAATAGTTTCTAGAAAAACAACACTGACCCAAAACCACCGACTGTGGTACAAATAAATTGATAATGTTTGCTTTAAATTTTAATTATTTTCTTGATTAATTACTGTTAATTATGTGGGGTGTGTATATAAAAAAATGCGTGTTCATGTTTGTCACTTTTTGTTACTCCTTGAAAGTGGTTGTACCGAAGCACTAGAGAAAAGAAAGAATAAAAGTTTTAAACTTTCTTGCCTACTTTCAGTCTTTGTACCACAGTCGGTGGTTTTGGGTCAGTGTGTTTTTCTAGAAGTGAGAAGTGAGAAGAAGGAGGTTGTTTTTTGGTTTAAAAATAGTTTCTGTTCGTAAATTCCTGCATACACTGTTGTAAACTCCAATTGTTCTGTCTGCAGTGTGATTCTCAAACAATCTGGAAATATATCGCTGATTGATAAGTATATCTCTTGCATTTTAACCTTTCAGAGTTCTGCATTGTCTTAATTTTGCCTGACTGAATTATTTTATATATTTTCTGGCATTGTTTTCTGTTTCTCATCTCTCCTGAAACTGCATTGTTTTCTGTTTCTCATCTGTCCTGAAACTACATTGTTTTCTGTTTTTCATCTGTCCTGAAACTGATTCTCCCCACCCTATTCCTGTGGTGGTATTATAGTTGGTGTCTTTGCAGTTGCTGCCCCTACTGTAAATTTGATCTGGGACCCCCCCCCCCAGTCTGGTCTTCACTCTACTTAATACAGAGAGAACATTTGAGAAGTCCAACCCATTTAGGTTCTTAACCTTGAATTTTTCTTCTGCTCCTTCTTCCTCTCTCCTTACACTTTAATAAAAAAAAATTGCACTTTATTTTGCTTTTGCGTCTTCTTAAAAGTACTCACTTGTATTTATTCTGCCCCATTTATTACTGCTTGGTAGTAGCCTGATTAAATTGTAACTGTTACTCTAAGCCTCTTGGTTTGAGCACTTGGGCTCCAGACCAGCTGTTTTACATTAAGAAGGTTTGTGGTCTGCACTGTTGTGGCAGGACAGGTAGCTTATATCCTTCTAAGTTGGGAATTTCTGATAGAAGACTCAGTGTCTGTTATTCTAAAAGTGTATTAGTTCTGGTTAGAGCAGTTGGGCTTCAGGCCAGTTATTTTTCATTAAGAAGGTTTATATTCTGCACTCTTGTGGGAGGAGAGGCTAGATTCTGCCCTTCTGAGCTGGGAATTTCTGGTTAAAGGCTTATTAAACCTGTTTATTCTTTTTATTCTTTCTGAAATTGGTGTGCCTTGGTTGCTGTAGTATAGACTAGATTCAGGCATCCTGAATCTAGTTTTGTTTGTATAACTTGAGCACTAATCCAAGCCATCTCTTTTGGAGAAGGTTCTCCTGCACCCTAGTGGCAGGAGTGTGCAGTTAGAACTTGTCTAATTGAAGACTGGTAGAACAGGGCTCAGTTTTGATCTTTTGTACTGGTTAATTGGGTAGTTTGTTTATATCAGTTTGCTCGTTTTTATTGTTATATAAAAACATTGCAATTTATTCATCTGCTTTTACTGTATTTGTGTTTCTTCCTACTTTATTACTTTATTTTGGTTTTGCTTCTTGTTCTTAAAAGTACTTAACTGCATTTATTCTGCTGCGTTTATTATTGCTTGTTAGTAGACTGATTAAATTGTAACTGTTATTCAAAACCATTAGTTGAAGCACTTGGGCTTCAGACCAATTATTTTACATTAAGAACGTTTGTGGTCTGCACTGTTGTGGCAGGACGGGTAGTTCACATCCTTCTAAGTTGGGAATTGCTGATTGAAGGCTTAGTGTCTGTTATTCTAAAAGTGTATTAGTTCTGGTTTAAGCACTTGGGCTTTGGACCAGTTATTTTACATTAAGAAGGTGTGTTCTGCACTCTTGTGGGAGGAGAGGGTAGATTCTGCCCTTCTGAGATGGGAGTTTCTGCTTAAAGGCTTATTGGGCCTGCTTATTTGAACTGTTTTCTTTTTGAAATTGGCATGCCTTGTTTGCTGTAGTATAGACTAAATTTAGACATGCTGAATTTAGCTTTGTTTGTATAATTTGAGCACTAATCCAGACTATCTTTTTTTGGAGAAGGTTCCACTGCACCCTAGTGGCAGGAGTGTGCAGTTAGAAATTGTCTGATCGAAGACTGCTGGAACGGGGCTCAGTTTTTAGCTTTTTCTTGGTTATTTGGTTAATTTGTCTAAATCAGTTTGCTCATTTGCTACTGCTGTATTAAAAAAAGTATATATATATATATATATATATATATATATATATATATATATATATATATATACACACACACACATATATATATATATATATATATATATATATATATATATATATATATATATATATATATATATATATATATATATATATACACACACTTTATGCATTGCTGCTTAGCTAGGGTTAAACTATTCCCGGTGCCATAAAGTCCAAATGTTCCCTTAGAACTAGCCAGTTTTTTACTTTTAGCACTAAAATCTGTTTTTTTTTTACTCAGTACTTTCTCAGAACTCATTATAAGCACTAAATATGCTACAAATTACTAGAGCACTCAACTTTCCTCACTTGTCTTGAGGAAAACAGTTTTTAGTACTTAATAAATAAGCACATATCCAGGCATGTCTAAGTGTCAGCTCCCGGTGTTTTCTCCTGTCTACCTGATGAATCTGGGCATCTTGGGGCAATGCAGCAATTGCCTCATGTACACAGACAACCCTGTCCTCCTACCACGCAACACTACAACCTGTGAGAGATGCACTTATATAGTCAAACTGGAAGCAAAGCTCTCTTCACCCAAGACTGGACTAGACTGTAAAAAGGAGAAGGTAAACACTTGCGCCACACCACACTCATCACATAGTCCCTCAAAACTTACACCACCAAAACACAGACATAGAAACACAAAACACACACCTACATTCATGGAGACTCTCAATAAAAATCTGCTCAAGCAACAGAGACCTCCAAAGCAGAAACACAAGCAACCTCCACCCCCCAACACAACCCAAATGACACATAGCCCACAAACTGAGTGTGCCACTCAACCACAGCCTATAAGGTATAACAATATACCCAACACTCTAGTCATAGGTAACTCTATAGTCAGGTACATTGATGTTCCACTCACCAGGCTAAACAAGGAGAAAGTTACTGTCAGCTGCCTGTTGGGTGCCAGGATTCGGAACATAATGCACACACTCAGGTTACTCCACACGTACAAATATGACTGTCATTGTCCATGTTGGTGTGAATGACCTGAGACATACCACCCTGTACTATATGACAAAAGACATGGAGGAGCTCTCTGATCTTGTAGACCAGGCAGGTATGACCCTAGCCCTGAGAAGCATCCTGCCATCGCCCAGAATTATACCACAGTACAAGGACAAAATGATTGACTTCCACAATTGACTAAGCTTCTGGTGTCATTCTAAGGGGATCCAGTATCTGTCTGCCTGGGATGACATGATTGACAGACCACGATGCTTGGTCAGAGATGGCCTGCATCTGTCGCCCTTGGGATTCCGGATACTGGCTAAGACTCTTGCCACCCCTATAGTGCCATTATTAGGCAAGGGTCAAATGTCAAATTCACCACCTTAACAGGTACAATCACGCAATATCTGAGGGCAATGCTACCCAATGCTAGAAGTCTAAACCTCAAAATGCATTCACTCAAGGCACTTCATAAAATGGAGAACATCGACATCTGAGCAGTGACAGAGACCTGGTTCAAGGCTCCAGAGAGCACCCCTGCATTACCAGGCTATAATTCATACCACACATTTCGGCCACCTAACCTGGACCGAACCACTAAAGGCAGAGGTGTGTCTATATTCATTAAGGATATCAACACCTCCAGGCTAGTTGTTCATCATAATGCATCCGAGATTATCCAAGTGCAACTAACTCTGGGCAAGATCACAATCCAAATTGTAACTTGCAACAGATCCCCCACCATGCCCCAGGATTCCCACTCCTCACTTTTTGATACACTGGAAAATATTAGGGTACAACCCAACACCCTAATAATGGGCAATTTCAAGTACCCCACAATTAACTGGGAAAACTACTCATGTACTAACTCTTTTGCTCAAAGTTTTCTGGAATTCATAAATTACAATGCCTTGGATCAACTTATCCACACCCCCACCAGAGGCAGCAATATCCTAGACCTGGTCATTACCAACATGGGCTGCTGGAGTTCCACACAAGAGGTCAATTCCTCATTCATCAGATCCGACCACAAGCTAATCACCCTAGACATCCACATCCCACCCCCACCGGCCATTAGGGAACCCACCTTAAAGAATTTCTCCAAAGCCAACTTCACGCTTTTTAAGACAGAAGTGGCAATCTTCATGACACCCATGCAGATGGACAATAGAGGTACGACTGATGAGTCCTACACAAATGTACTTTATAAGCACTTACACGAGTGCATGGATTGTGCTATTCCTAACAGAACCAAGATGCTATCCTCCAAAAAAGGAAGCCAATCTGGTGGTCCCCTGCCATAAACAAACTCTACAACAGAAGAAAGAAACTGTTGCAAAAAAGAGTAAAATTCCATGATTGGAGGAACTCCCTGGTCATCCTCAGTAAGAAGCTGAGATCCTTCATAAAATTCTCCAAAGCTAGTTAAGAAAACAAAATCACCACTGATTCTAAAGACAACCACAAAGCATTCTATAAATATGTCAAGAATCTCAAAGGTAACACTCAGATCTGATCTGAGTTAAAGCACAATGGCATTAAATATACAGAACCAACTTATATTGCCAACATCCTGGTAGATAGGTTCAGTGCTAACTTTAACCGCCTCTCACCCCCTAAAGGGCCCATCTCTATACTGGAAGAATGCAAAGGTCCTGTAATAACGGCTGCACAGGTAAAAACCACACTCTCCAAAGCCAAGAACCCAGCATCCTTGGGCCCTGACAACATCCCAGGCTGCTTTCTACATAAACTGCAGAATGAGCTGGCACCCCACCTAAGCACCATGCTTAATCATAGCCTCACCTTAGGCTTTGTGCCCACTGAATGGTGTACAGTGATGGTTATCCCACTCCACAAAGTAGAGCCACTACAGACCCCAGGAACTACTGCCCCATTAGCCTAATGAGCCTGGTCTGCAAGGCCATGGAATGTATCATCATGGATTTTATACATAAAGACATTGGTAATCTCTAAACTCTGGACTCTACACAGTTTTGGTTTGTAAAAGGCAGATCATGTCTCCTAAACCTGATAGACTTCTATGAAGCAGTCCCCAAAGCTGTAGACGAGAGTAAGGTGGTTCACACAGCCTATCTAGATCTTGCCAAGGCATTTAACACCATCCCTTACTCCGGAATTATAGATAAACTCACTAAACTAGGTATAAATCCCTATGTCACAAGAAGAGTTGCCAACTGGCTCACTGACAGAAACCACACTGTGAAAGTAGCAGACTCCAAATCCAACTTCAAACCAGTGACAAGTGGAGTACCACAGGGTTCAGTCCTGGGTCCTCTCCTGTTTGGTATCTGCTTTTCTGAAGTACAGACTAACACAGAAGGTCTTTGGCTAATGAAGTTTGCAGATGACTGCAAACTAGGAGCCATAATCAAAACTCCTAATGATGTGGACATCCTACAAAAGGGCCTCACGGAGACAGATGCCTGGTGTCAAAGCCATGGCCTCAAGCTCAGTGCCAAAAAGTGCATTGTCATCCCCTTTGGTAAAAACTCTGTACCCATGAGCTACAACATAGGTGGTAGTCTAATTAACAATGAAAGTGTGATAAGAGACCTTGGGACACAGGTGGACAGTAGTCTCTCTTTTGATAATCACATCATCACAGTAGTCAGAAAATCCTTCTACATGGCACACCTCATCACAAAAGGTTTCTCATCCAGGATAGAAGAAGTAATTGTTCCCCTCTACTCATCACTCATTAGACTCATTATAGAGTACAATGCCCCTTTTGGTATGTACCTCACAAGACATCTACAACAACTGGAAAGGTCACAGAAATACCTCACAAAGAGGATTGCCAGCCTCAAAGAGATGTTCTACGCAGACCGTCTCAAAAAACTCCAATGTTACTCCATCGCATATCGCCTACTCAGAGGCGATCTCTGCCTAACATACAAAGCTATGTCAAACCCAGAGCTGTTGGACATGCTACACTTAAAGAAATCCCAATCCCTCTGAGCTACATGCTCTAGGGACCTAAATCTTGTCACTACAATAAACAGAACATGCTGGAGGGATAGATTCCTGTCCAAGAGACTTCCCATACTCTGGAACAAACTACCTATCTATATCAAACAGCACTCCTCATTAGCACTCTTCAAGAAAAATCTTGATGATTTGATGGGAAATATGAAATTCACCCTGGGGATCACCTCTGTGGCTCTGCTCAACAGTGGCACATGAAAATAATTTTCTTGGGTGGCGAAAGCCAGGGTACCTTTTTGGCTAGGCTTATATAGGCCTTAGGGCCAATAGCCTAGTACCTATCTGTGAATCTATGAACCTAAGTGTCATTTCTTAACTCATTACATCCAAGTGATGCCTCCAGGTGCATTTGCAGTTAACTCCTACTGATGCCTCAAGGCATCAAATATTGCTTGTTCATATTTGCATCTATAATTCCAAAACCATGCTATGTATAAGGTTTTAAAAGATTTCATCTTAAAGCTTACACAATGGCAAACTCAACTGCATTAATATTTGACCT
This sequence comes from Protopterus annectens, assembly GCF_019279795.1. Taxonomy (NCBI): domain Eukaryota; kingdom Metazoa; phylum Chordata; order Ceratodontiformes; family Protopteridae; genus Protopterus; species Protopterus annectens. The sequence continues at coordinate 87,743,053 of NC_056726.1, read as the reverse complement.
CTGTCTAGTGCAGGTAAATATATATCAAGTGTTGCTTTTATGATATTAATTTATATAAATATAATTTTCACATTTTTCTAAATAGCTCAACAACCAAGTAACAAAGACAGAACTCCTTAGCCTCCTATGAAATATCTCAGCTAGATGAATAAAATGCTGCTGACAGCATGTAGGTAACTTGAGTGGTTGCTAAGATATTATAAGTTGTTTACAAAATATTACAAATGTAATAATTACTGTGTTTACTGTGACTTATAAAATTTGTTTTAAGATTTAGAACCTAAAGAATACTACCACTGTAAAAATAGTTTGTGCTGAAGAGTTTGCAATTCATACTTCTTTCTTAACCCCTATGGCTCCAGAGATATGAACATTTGTTTGAAATGTGAGGACATAATTTGACTCTATCAAAATGCTTAGACTCCGCCCATTGGAAGTTAGAGTGCAGATTTCCTGAGCTCCATTAGAGTGAATGAGTTAAAGCTGAAAATGCATGGTAGTATTATTTACATAGGGAATATATGGGCAAAGGTCACTAAACATTTCTTTGTGTGGAGATCTAATGGCATAGCATAGGATGGCAGTGGAGATAATAAAAAATTGTTATTTTCTTTTCTGTTATTGTTATTTTTGGATCATGATGTATAGATTAGCAGTACAAAAGCCAAGGATGACATTGTTTAATTGATTTGTGCTTCACTATGTTGATATGATGAAATTGTTAGGCATTTCTCTACTCAGACGGTGATTTGTAAGATTTAAAATTTCCTGCAGTGATGGTGTAAAAGGGATGTATGTGCAAGGAATTCAGGCATACTTCCATGTCCGTTGTTACAAGGGTGATCTGAGTGTTAATTTATTAAACTGGTTATTCACATATGTTGCTCAAGGTCAAAGCAAGATACAGCAGCAGGAATCAAGACAGAGAAATGACAATTGCAGCTCTGAGGAGAACCATGTTGTCATGGGAACCATGAGAATATATGGTAAGCATCATTCGGGAAAATAGGGTCAAAACAAGCTGACAGGGCAAAGATGTGGAACCAGATGGTTATGTACATAAATACTGCTGGGGAGTGTAATTGCACACTGACATAATGCAGAAAAAGGGCCAATGATATGATAGGATATGCCAGACCAAAGGCAAGACAGAATGCAGCTGCTCTTAGCTGTACTGGTGGAGGCCTTAAACACATATCCCTTTACCACTTGACAATGTGTACCTGCTCTTAAAAGGGGAGATGACTATGACACTGACAAAGATAGCATGGCCATGGTCAGAGGTGGTGCGGACACTGCCAACTATCCACCTCGGCAGCATTCACATATTTCTGCTAATCATGAAATGTAAGTGATTTTGCATGGTAAGTGTCCACCACAGCTTGTTACATAGCAATCAGTAGATTGCTCTATTGTCTCAGAACTAAATTAATAAAGTTAGTTCTTCACTGGGTCAGCTGCAGGAAGCAGCAGTTCCACTCTACCAGCACTGCTGGAAGATGTCAACAGCAGAATGGTTGTTGTTGATGATAATGTTATATTCACAAGGCAGCTTGATGACAGTTGCACACACCCACCAAGTTTAATGACCCCACACCCCACATCAGTTACATGACTGCAGGAAGTGAAGTGTAGTTCCCAGGGTCTGTTGCAATACCTCCTTTCTGAAGGGTGATGATAGTTACTGTTTTATATTTAGCAGGAACAAAACCAGTACCCACAATGTGATTGAAGGGGGTACCTAATGGAGTTGTTAACTCATGTTTTAGACCATTTTTAATGCAACCTCAGATGCCATCCAGTCACTTAGAGGTTATGTTTTGGCCTTAGATGGAGAATTAATGACTTGCTCTTTGGAGATGCAAGGCAGGGGAGATGTACATGGAATCCTTTGTGGAATATTTGGATGGGACAGTGGTATGAAATTTTTGCCAAACCTGTCAGCTAATAGGTTAGCTATTTTTGCAGGATTAGTGTGTGTGATGCCATCCACAGCTAGTTCAGCACACATCTGTGTCCTACCTTTTAGGTTATGGATATAGCTGATGAATGCCTTATTTTTATCCTTAGCTATGGTTGTACAGTTACTATTATGTTTTTTATTATGTCACTGTACATTAGATTGTAATGCTGCTTAGTGCACCACTATTCTGCCATCGCAATGCTACTCATGTCACTATGTAGTACTCTTCAATGTTACTATATGATCGCTGTGGTACAGCACAGCATGTCATGACAGAGTGCAATACGATGCTACTTACTGTGTCACTGTATAAACAAATTGATATTCAGTATGTTATTATGTAGCACATTGTAATGTTAACCAATGGCATAATATATGACCAGTGTGAGGCTACCCAATGTGTCAGTATACAGTAAACTGTGATGTTACTCAGTGTGTTAGTATATTGTGCACTTTGATACCACTCAGTGTGCAAATATACAGTACACTGTAATACTACTCAGTGTGCAACTATTCTGTACAATGCGATGCTACTCAGTGTGTAAGTAGACAGTAAACTGTGATACTGCAAAATGTTTGTAGTGAGTACACTATAATGCTACTTTCTGTTTCATTAGACATCCACTTTGATGGTTCTCATTGTGTCTCTGCATAGTGCATTGCGGTGTTAGTGTGATACTATACAGTACATTGTGGTGTTACTTACTAGGTTACTATGCATTCACTTGGATGTCACTTGATTATGTCACAATGCTATATGTTCTGGTGCTACTTAATGTGTTCACATATAGTGCACTTTGATGTTGCACTGTATGTCAGTATTCAGTGCAGGGTGATGCTGCTTAATGCATCCCCATATAGTCATAGCAGCCTCACCACATAGTCATTGTGATGTTACTCAGTGTATCACAATATACTTAATGAATTTTATTGCTGAGAACTGTCACCATTGATAGCTTCCTCTAACATAAATCAAGCAAACCAGTCATTAACCATGCAAGCATGACATTAGCTTTTGAAGAACATACCCAGTATGCAATAAACATCAATCAGATAACTGTGATACTAGCTGAGTATCACTATATAGTGCAATGTGATTACTCACTGTGTTAGTATAGAATGCACTGCAATACCATTCAAAGATCACTCTGCAATGCACTGTGATGCTAATCATTGTGTCAATATACAACCACTGTTATCTTACTATGTCTTTATGCAGTACATTGTGAGTCTACTCAGTATCACTATATGCTCTCTGAGATTAAGCTCATGGTGTCACTACATAGTTCACTGTGATGCTGCTCAGTGTGTCACTATACAGTGCTTTGTGATGCTGCTCATTATTCCAGTGTCTATTCACTGTGATGCAACTTAGTGTATCACTATACTGTGTAATATGATTACATTCAGTCTGCAGTACTTACAGCACTGCAAAATAACTCACTGTGTCACTATACAGTGCACTCTGATGATAGTCAGTTTGTCAGTATGCAATCACTGTGACACCACTCAGTTTGTCACTATAGATGTTCTATTTTATTTTTATTTTTATTTTAGACATTCCGTGCATAGCTAATAACTCCATGTTTTTCATCACTGTTTATATATATATATATATATATATATATATATATATATATATATATATATATACTGTTTCTGATTTTATTTTATTTTTATTTTGTGCACACGTGTAATTTAGTATTTCTAACCTAGAAATAGTCTTTGTAATTAATATTTCTGTTTAAGTTTACAGACACTGTATACATGTGCACTATTGTTTGTATTCTATGCTGTCTTCTGTATTTAGTAATTATAATGAATGTATGCTTTGTTAATGCTTGTGGAGCTTTTCTCCCTGGGCCTCCACTAAAAATGGGCTTCTGGCCCAGTCAGACATAACCCGGTTAACAAATGCAATAAATAAATAAATAAATAAAATACTGGTCTGTGCATTATTATACAGTATGATGTGATGCTATGCTGTTTCAATTGTAAATTCATTGTGATGCAACACACTTTATCACTATGCAGTGCACTGGGATGTTGTTCATTGTTGAAGTATGCAGTCACTGTGATGATACTCCTTGTGCCACTATGCAGGGAATTGTTACGCTACACAATGCAATCAATGTGATGTTACTTTGTGTGCGATTGAACAGTGCATTGTGATGCCACTCAAAGTTTACAGTACATAATGCACTGTAAAGCTTTTCACTATGCCACTATACAGTTCACTATGATGCTACTTAGCATGTTACTGTAGAGTGCATTGTGGTGCTGCAGAATATGTCAGTATGCACTTCACACTTATACTGCTTAGTAAGTTAGCATGCAATGTATTGTAATCCTACTCAGTGTCTACATTTATACAGCCACTGTAATCCTACTCAGTGTGTGCACCTATGCAGCCACTGTAATCCTACTCAGTGTATGCACCTGTGCAGCCACTGTAACACTATTCAGTGTGTGCACCTATGCAGCCACTGTAATCCAACTCAGTGTGTGCACCTTGCAGCCACTGTAACGCTACTCACTGTGTTGCTATTAAGTCACACTAATGATATTCATTTGTCACTTTACATTGAATTGTCTATGCTGCAAATAAATCGGCTAATTTTAGACCACAAGACATTTACTTCATATATATATAAATATATATATATATATATATATATATATATATATATATATATATAGGTTTACTATCAATTTGTCAATCACAGCTTGTGCGATTTACAAAATGTCAAAAGAGCCATATGTCGACTCAAAACATCGACACAAGAAATGTTGGAACTTACATCAGCGAATGCAATACAGCATTTGCTGTTGTGAATTCTGACATTTCAAGCCAGATTGCACTATAGTGGGGATCGGGAAATGTACCCTTACCCTCACTGTAGTGCGATCTCGGAGTTTGTATATATAAGTGGGGGGGGGTGAGGGGTGCCCTGCAAACATGTAATGTACTGTGGCAACCTTGACAAGCAGACAGTCTGGGAGTCTGCTTCTTGTTCAAAAATGTTGATATCGACAATTTCGGATATCTGGTTCGACATTTACATTAGTCTTTGTGCAAACCGACATTTCAGTTCAACCACATGACTATTCGACTGTGTTACAGTCAACAAATTGATAGTAAACATATATATATATATATATATATATATATATATATATATATATATATATATATATATATATATATATATATATATATATATATATATATATATATATAAACATGTTAATATGCAAATAAGTAGACATGGGTATGTGTGCTACACTTGCAGAACATGACATATACCTCTCGGTAACAAAAAAGCTAGGCACATAGGTCCCAGGATAAAAAAAGATGCCCATTCCTGGTGTACACACTGGTGCCAGCACTGGAAAAAAGAAAATGCAGAATCCTAAGGAAAATGAAACATTCCTACAACAAGATGAGGCCAGGATCAGGGGGAAGATGAACCCTGTGTTGTAGAAGAAAAACAGAGTCCAGAAAATGTGCCATAAAGATGACAATGTGGACTATTTTTTAATTTATTTTTATTTTACATTTGTTGACCAGGCTAGTCCAAATGTTGATGTAAATGTAAATATTATATGTCCATTTTCAGTAGAGGCCCGGGGAGACAGATACATTATAACAATATGTATAAGGTTACAAATACAAAACAGTGTTTGTAAGGTTACAATCCAGTTAACATAGCAATAGATACAAAACATTTTACAGTATATTGTAAGACAAATATTTACAATATGGAACAAGGATATTCACATGAGGTAGATAAGACTTACAGGTTTACAGTTCCTGAGAATGGTTGCATAAGAGTATTGATAACATATTGAACAAGATATCCATGTGAGGTGGATCATAACTGCATGCGGGTTTGCTATTCTTCTAAAGTTTGGGGAAAGAGCATTAAGTTATAATTAGAGAGGAGTTAGGAGAAACTTAGTCATAGAGGTAATGGGTAAATCAGGGTTAGTGCAAGGGTATAGCCAGTGTGTTCTAAGGTATATTTTGAGTTTTTGTTTGAAGTGGGGTAGGGAAGGAAGTGATGTAAGATCACTAGGTAGAAGATTCCAGTATTTCCCAGTTGTGTTTGAGAAAAGAGAGTGTCCTGCCATGTTGTTAGACTTACTAATACTAAGTAGAAGTTTGTTAGCAGAGCGTAAGGTATTAAGATTTTTATATGGAGTAATGAGATTTGAGAGTTTAGGAGTGTTGTTGGGCTGGTTGAGGATCTTATGAGCAGTAGTTAGATGGTTAAAATAAAGCTGATTTTGCAGTTCAAGCCATCCTAGTTGTTTTAGATTCTGGCAGTGGTGAGTTCTAAAGCGATTGCAAGTAGCAAATCTGGCAATGTTATTGTAAGATGTAGTGAGTTTAAGAAGATTCTTCTTGGATAGGCTGGTGTAGATTGGTGAAGCATAGAGGAGTGTTGAGATTAGATGAGAATGGGCAATAGTAGTTCTGGCTGTTGGAGTGAGAAAATATTTGATCCGGTATAGGGAGCCCATTTTTCTGTTGACTGTTTTTGTAGTGTTCTTAATATGGTTATCAAAGCTGGGGTAACTGTCTATAGTTATTCCTAGGAATTTGGTGGTAGAATCAGGGGATATGAGGGTGCCATTGTTAGAAATAACAGAGAAATCTAAAGGCATGGATTTATGGGTAGGTGTAAAGAGAAGGAGCTTTGTTTTTTTGGGATTCAAGAGGAGGCAACATTTTAGGAACCAGGTCTCAACTATGTTAAATATTTTCTGAGTTAGGGATTGTAGTTCGGATGCAGATTCAGCTGCACAGATTAAAGTTGAATCATCTGCGTACTGTATGCACATTGCCTGAGGAATAGCTAGGTAGAGATCATTGATAAATATTGAGAATAAGAGAGGGCCTAGGATGGAGGCCTGTGGGACACCAAGTGAGACTGGAAGGTGGGATGATAGTTTATTCTCCCAGAGCACAGCCTGTTGCCTATTGCTGAGGTAAGAAGTAAACCATTGTACAGCCAAAGTGTCAAGAGAGAGTGATTTCAGAATATTTATAAGTAGAGAGTGGTTTACCATATCAAATGCTTTTGAGAGGTCAATAAATAGAGAGGAAGAGAGAACATTGTTATTGTGGTTTTTGTTTATGGTATCAGTAAAAGATAAGAGGGCAGTAGTAGTACTGTGGAATGGCCTAAAGCCATGTTGGCTTTCAGCAAGTATGTTATGTTGTATTAAATAGTTTAGAAGCTGATGTTTAATACATTTTCCCATTATTTTTGCTAAGGGGGAATAGTAGGGCTATAGGTCGATAGTTAGAGTATTCATTTGAGTTGCCACCTTTGTGTAGGGGGATAATATGCGAGATTTTCCAGATGTTAGGGATGTTTCCCTCGTTAGTAGTTCTATTAATCGGGATGGATATTGGGTAAGCTACTTCTTTAGCTGCTTTTTGCAGGTATTTGGCTGGGATCTGGTTAGCAGAAGGAGTACAAGGCTTAAGTTTTAGAATGAGTTTATATATATATAATATGTTGAGGTGGGTTGAAATTGGAAGGTAGGAAGAGAGCTAGGAGAAGAGTTAAGAAGACTGGCTCTATCAGGAGCTAGTTGACTGGCTACAGATTGGATAGCCTCTGTGAAGAAGGAATTGAAAGCATTGGCAGTTTGGATAGGAGTCTCATGTGTTGCACCTGTTGGGGTTGGTGTTCTGGAGTGACCTGGATAGAGGAGTCTATTGATACTTGCCCAGAATTTTTGAGGATTGTTTTGGTTTGTTTGCTGCATTTTACAGTAGAAGCTTTTTTATCTGAGAGAATTTCATTTTTATCATGTTTCTCGTATGTCTAAAGCTTTGTTGATCTGATGTACATTTGGTAGTTCGCCACTTAGACCAGGCTTTATTTCTGAGGAGGATTTTTTTCTTGGTTTCATTTGTAAGCCGGGGGCAGGTTTGGACCTAGATCTGATAGTACGTTTAGGAGTATGGTTGTCTAGGATTTCTAAGAACTTATTGTTGATTTATTTGACAGCCTGCTCAAGTGGGAGGGTTTTTAATTGAGACCAGTCACAGGCACTGAGTTCACTCTAGAAAAGTTGTTGGTTAAATTGCTTGTTGGACCGTATAGTCCTATATGAAGTTAGGTGAGAGGTATTAAACTTTTGCCTGATTATATAAGTCAATGAATGGTCACTTACATCATCAGGGAGGATACCTACTGTATAATTTTGGTGGTAGTTATTAATAAGGATCCAATCCGAAGTGCTCTCTTTTTTGTTTGGTTGTTTATTCTTGTTGGGAGGTAATGGTCTGAGAGAAACCTTGAAGGTTAATGTGAGAGGTAGGATGTTCAGTATTGATGTTCTTCCAATCTATATTAAAGTCTCCTAGGATTATAGTTTCTTGTGGGAAGGATGTTGAGATCCAGCTCAGAATGTCCTCTAGAATGCTGATATTGTTTCCAGGAGGTAGATAGATACAAAAGATATATAAGGATTTACTAGACTTGAGCTGTAATTTGGAAATAAGGACTTCAGCATAGCTGTCTTTTGGTGGGTAATAGGGTATAGGGGTGACTTGTAGCCCATCTTTAAAAAGAAGTGCTACTCTCCCTCCCTTTCTTTTTATATGGTCAAGTCTAAATTTGTTATAACCTGGTGGGATAATTTCATTATCATGTGTTTTAGGTTTTAGCCAAGTCTCAGTCAAACATAAAATATCAAAAGGGTGTACATGTAGGAGAGCATGAAGATGGGGAACTTTGTTATTCACACTTTGGATATTGAGATGTGCAATGAGGAGTGAGTTGGGGTGTTTGTTGGGGATGAGCGAAATAGAGGGATTGTTGATAAGATGTCCAGTGGATAGGACATTATGTGGGCCAGGATTAGGATGTATGTCTCCATCCAGTAAGGAATGCTTTTTTAGTGAAAGCAAAAGATAATGAATGTTACTAATTTGGTATCGGAATTTCTTTGTAGTTAGGTTATTGTATTTAATGTGAGCAAGTCTGTGGTATTTAGCTAGTATGTATCTAGCTGTGGATGTAAGTGATATTATTATCGGTGAATGTGAAAGTATGTAGGACTGTTTGTTTTTTTTGGATGGTTAGACTGAGAAATATTTGGGTGTTCATAGGAGGTTATCAGATATGCTGAGGTTAGTACAGCTATGAGTGTGGCACAGAGTAGTAGTTTAGTTAGTACTGAGGTGGTTGTGGTAGAAATGATGGTAGAATTGGTAAGGAAATTTTAGGTAGTTAGCAAAGGTATAGGCTAGGAGGAGAGGTAGAGTTTGAGTTAAGATTATAATTAATTAGGGTTAGAGATTGGTTTAGTGAAGAGTAGGTGTGGTTCAATTATCTAGGATGGTGGTACCATCTGATTGGTTGTGTGTGTAGCAGGGTGTGGTTATAGAAGTATAAGTTTAGGGCCACTGGGGGTGGGTGAGAATTGGGGGTAGGGTAGGGGAGCGGAGTGAGCCCACAGGGCAAACGGAGCGGGTAGAGACAAGAGAAGGAAGAAGCATATGAGGAACAATCAGAGAAAAGTGCTTTGAAGGAAGGTAAGTAATGTAGGTGCAAAGAGAGTTAGACAGAGTGGTGGGAGGGATGGTAGGAGAAAGGTGCTAAGTTAGTAATACAATGTAGTAAACTGAAGAGAAGCAAAGTATTGGGCAAGGAATTCTGAGAGGAATATGCTATAAGGTATAGGGATTGCTACAGCTGGGTAAGGGTGCCAACTAGTGGACAGAGACAGTAATTACAGAGTTAGATTATTAGTGGGGGAAAGTCTGGTCAAGGGAGGGCAGGAGAGGATATAAATGGAATTTATTTCAAAAATGTTGTGGGGAAAAATATAAACTACAAGGAATGGCTGCAGGCAGTCCTGGCTTAGAAGCAACCTTAAAACCACCTACAAGTAATTAGTCCTGCTCTATACAGTTCAGAAAAATGTAGGAAAATAACATCCTTTCTTGCTTCCCTTATTACGATTAGGGAACAAGGGTAGGAGGCACTGTGATGAAGCAGCCAGTAGGAGAGGGTCCTTAGTCTTCAGGCAAAAGGAGTCAAGTGTTCAAGGCAGGAAATATTGAGAGTAGAGAGCTAGGTACTTGTTGATGTGGAATCAAAGGAAATATAAGTAGGTAAAGGAGAAAAAAAAGACTTTAGTACAGCAATAGTAAGTAACATTAGCCAAGCAGATAATTTCACATTGCCTAACAATACTATGACTGTAAACTACAATATAGGTTAATAATCTTTACAAGTCTTTAGCAGGTGGGAAAGGTAGAAAGCTTCAAACAGTTTATAAAAACTGAAAAACTATCATTTAGAGACAGGCAGAAATTAAAATAGCCTACTACGGATCCCTTAACTACTATAGATAAATAAGTTTAAACTTAGAATGGTTATGGTTGTAGGCTTGCTAAGGAAGCACTGTATCAGTAGACATTTCAATTATGGAAAATAAGGTTCTACTACTGAAAGTATTGTATCAGCGCTAATTGCAATTATCAGAAAATGTTAAGGAAGTGGCCAGTATCGTTTCTCGAGAGAAGTGTAGTTACAATCAAGGCTGTTCCTTCAGGTGAGGATGTCTTACATACTATACACCATGTAAGCATAGGATTTACCTTACATACAGTGATACACAATGAATACTATGAATAAAGTAGGTTTAACATTCCTCTTTATGCAAAGCTATGTAAGGTAACCTTAGTTAAGATTGCCTGCGCTTATAAGGCAGACTACATAGCTTCACTATAAGGGAAACTAAAGTTGCACTCTGAAATAGTAGGAATAAACCTACTTTAAAAAAACTAATCAATGCTCAGGCAAAAAATAAATTATTTACAATGGCATTCCTACGAAGGGGATTTAATGAAACGCTAGCATCTAGCATCAAGTGGTATTCAACAGGTATTGTCTCCATGTGGGTATTCAAGAACGGAAGCAATTGAGCAACCTCAGTTAAGAGTACCTGCGCTGGAAACTTTGTGGTAGCATAGAAAATATGGTCAGCTTATAAGGCTGACTAGATAGCTTCACTATAAGGGAAATTAAAGTCGCGCTTTGAAATAGTAGGAATAAACCAATGCCATAAACCTTATTGAGGTTAAGGAAGAAATTATATATTGTTACTATTATGCAAGAAACTCAGGACTTCCAGATAGAAGACGTTTAGAAAAAATTAAAAGAGAAATTAGATGAAAGAAAAATACTTGCACAAGAAAAACTGTCAAAAGTTTTAAATAAACATTCACATTCATTAACATAACATATTTATGAAAACAAGTGATATAAACTAAGGAACTTTTGGTCATCTGGAAAAAGAAGTGACAGAATAAGTACAAAAATATTAAAAAAGCTATCAAGGATTTCTTATAGGTATAAAGAAAAACATGGACATGGGAAAAAAAAGAGATGTGGTATGGTGCTGCAAAGCCAAACTAATGAATAAAAAAGTAGCCCCAAAGATATTTGAAGAGAAATACAAGCAAAGTCACCTAGATATGAAAATGTTCACAATAAATAAATAGATAAAATAAAACAGTAAAAATTAAGAAAATGATGTAGAAAAGAGAATTAGTAAGGTAGAAGTTAGACAAATGGAGACTGAAGTTATGGATCATATGCAAAGTGAAGCACTTAGTGTAGAGAATCCAAAACAGGCCACATCACAGCATGATGGCATTATTGGTGCCCATATTAACGGGTGTACATGCATATGATCAACCGGTGGATGGTCGAGTGGGTATGGCTGAAAGGAGTGCAGCAACATCTCAAAAATGCAATTGCAAGTGTTGCAAATCGCAAAATCCTGTCCCATTTTTGACCCATGTTAACACTCATTTTAGGGTGTAGAGTGGTTGTAAATGCCAAATTTGGTGTTTTTACAATATCCCAACCATTCGGCATTATGGGATTCACAGAGAAAAGTCAGTAAAATGTATGGTCGAGCAATGTGAGCTCGACCATATGAATGTAAACTGATTAAAGAACAACTGGTAGAACAGGTGGCATTTGAATAAGATTTGCAACATGATGATACTCTGGAGCGTTCTGTAGGAGACCAGTATGAAAGTCCATTTGAAGATGCATTGTAATGGAAGGAGCAGGAAACATAGGCAATGTTGAAGGGTGATCAGATGAAGCAGATTGCATCTGAAGAGGATATGTCACAGGAAGATGAAAACAATTTAAGAGAAGACTTGCTAGGTTTAATAGACATGGATAGATACATTAAGATTGATGAAAGCAACATATTACAGAAAGTAAATAAGACTCAAAATGAGAGAAGACTGGCAAAACAGATGAACACAGCAAAAAGGGGCCTTTAACTGAAAATCATGTGATACAACAGAAATAAAAAGGATATATTACTGTGCAGCTAAACTAATAACAGATAAAGCATTACCACAAAAAGTACAGTAAAATAGGAACAGAAGTAAAGAAGTAAATTGCCAACAAATAGAAAAAAACTATAAATCAATTAAGAGAAGAAGTGTAACTGTTAGTGAAACTGAAATGGGTCCAATGGGATCAGTGCTCCATCCTGGTTAACAAATTCAAAATAAATAAATAAATAAAAGAAACAACAAGTAGACAAAACTCAGACAACAACTGAATGTGTCAAAAACAAAAGAAAGAATATAAGTACATGTATTAAACAAAAAGGAAAGAAAACTGGAAAAGCCATAAATATGGTAAAAAATATAGAGATCACCTGGAACAACTTCATGTTGGCCAATGCTTGATGCAGATTTGGTTAAGGAGAGGTGAATTAAAACCAAAAGATGAAGGGCTAGTTATAGTGATCCAGGATAGTGGACTGCATGCACACTGGTTTACAAAATTCATTGGACACAGATGAATGCTGGTTCTGTAATAAAAAAAAAAAAAAAAAACTGGAAACAGCTGGGTGCGATATACTCATGGCAGAGGGCCTATATACTGAAAGGCACAGTACTGTGGCAAGACTGCTGCAATGGGAATTGTTGTGCAAACAGTACAATATATAAGCTGAGAAGCACTGGAGACCTGAACTGCAAATCATTTGCTAACAGTTCAAAAACTGAGTTATTGTAGTATCTTAAGTGAGCAAAGTGGGAGAAAGATAACCAGACAATTCCAGCTGTAACAGGAACAATGGGGGTCTAATAGAACAAGAATTTACAATCATTCTTAGATATGCTACCAATATATGTAACACCATATGAATTATAGAAGGAGGCAATTGTAAGCCCACTGCTGGTGCTGAAAAGCCCACTCTTGGCTAATATAAAAGACTAAAACAATAGCAATTTCATGAACTCTAATCATACCCTGACTTAGAAATGAGATCCATTCCCATCAAAGTATTAGAAACCCAAAAGACTGGGAGAAATTAAACCAGGAGTGACAAACATGCTGTAAAGTAACAATACACTGACATCTATACAAATAATGCATCATGTCAGGCCTCAGAGACAAAACACAAAAGTAAATATGCTACACATAACACTTAAAATGTTTATGTACCACTAAATAACAAGCAATAATAGTTTAGGTTGTGTTACCAAAAAAAAAATTGTATATGGTCAACACTGTTTAACACATGATAAGTTGAACTGCAAGATATATGTCCGCAGTTGCATGGTTGATATGATATGGTAATGTATAGCTGCATGATGTGAGGACATACATATGCACTGGCATATAATGTGGGTATCCATTCCATGTCTAGTTTTTTCTCTCTTCCCCATCATCACTCTTTTTCTACTGATGCCTTCAGGGCCTGTTAAGAGACACAAAGCCCGAAATAGTGTTTAACACATACTACAGAACATGGTGTCTATAACAATAAATTTATGGTAATGATACATTAGAATATCATCTAAAATCAGTGGCTTTATATATGTTCTTGCCAACACTACACAATATTAAATCCATAATGTCATTATACCTTAAACTTTCTAAATGCATCTGCACTAAAATACAGTTATAGTGTGTTTTACATAAGCAATAATGCTTGACTGGGTGTGTGTTAATGTGTAATTTACGCTCACCCAGGGGTGTTATGAGGCCCAACACTGCAGGTAGAAGGCCTCTACACCCCTGGAAAGCCATCAATTACACATTAACGCACACACCCTGTTGGGCATTATTGCGCTTAGAGAATGGGCTCTCTGTAAAATTGTTGAGTTTTACTTGCTTACTTTTTTTCAGTACTATATTATTTTTTATATATTTTTGATGTAAAATAGTTCCTCCACCATGTTTCAAACTTTCTGTAGTATATGTTAATGGTGTTGGAGGAACCATTTTATATCAAAAATACATAAAAAGAAATATAATACGTAAAAAATAAATATGTAAAACACAACAATTTTGCAGAGTCCATTCTTTCTCTCTCTTGCCCTCTCTCATGCACAGCCTCTTCTGCTTTCACACACACATATATATACACACACAGTCTTCTCTGGTTTCATTCACTCACACAAGTACAACTCTCAACCTCTTAGCACAAAACATCTGGACAAAGCCAAAATTAATGGGGGGACAAAGCACCAAATACAGGGACAAATTTTAAATATTGCTCTTATAAACTTAGAAAGTCACTAGAATAAAAGGTCTTGCATTGCAATGCATTTTCTAAAAGATATAACGCCTGAAACTCAAACGCCTATCATTATTTAGTGAATTCACTCCTCAGTGATTTGCCATAAAACAACAAATTTTTTGAGGAATGGACAAAAAATATGATGCAAAATCTGGACATTCTGGGAAAATTTGGACAGTTGAGAGCTATGCACACAAGACACCTCTCTCTGTCTCACTCTCTCACTCACTCTCACACACACAGTCTCCTCTGCTGTTAAACATGCAGTCACTCACACAAGATCATTCTCACTCTCTTGGTCTCTCAGCCACACAATCTCTTCTGCTTTGATACATGCATTTACAAACACTCACGTACAGAAACATAAACACACTCATACACATACATACACACACATACACTATTTTCTGCTTACTTTTTTACACTAGCTAAACAGCAAAAGTGCTGCTTAGCCAGCATAAAATAAAGGCGACCATTAGGTTTTTTTTGCAGTCTGAGCTCCATGGTAGCTTGATATGAGTGAAGCGGCAGACTCATTTTTTTCAGCGGGCATTACTTGTGCAGTAATACCCTACTGGAGAACGTTCAGTCTCCAATCAAGGTATAGTTTACCCATTCTTCAACTTTATGTAACCATCTATGTGATACTTAACTGTGAAGACATCTAGGCAGTCTTAATGCATAGTGTGACCAAACTGAATTATGCTGGTGCTCCATACATGACATCTGACTGGAAACTGCCTAGAAATAGCTAAGGTTGCGACCTAGATTTGAATGTGATACAGATACATACATATTTAAAACACCCAAGGTCATCTGCAAAAGTATTGACAGCAGAATGTTGAAAATCCCATACACAACACACTGCAATGGGAAATAGCCATGGTGCATGCAAAATCTACATTTAAAAAACAATCACCCCCTATACCCCCTGCTAATTATATACACTAATTCTATTATTGCAGAAATACTATATACTATATAAGGGTACATTTCCCAATGCCAGGAATTCGATTAATCAGCAGTGGTTATGCCCATAATATGTGCATCACACCAATGATTCAAGTGAACTTCTTCAGTGGTTTACATATAAAGTAATAGTATGGCACAGATTTCACACACATATATATCAGAAGTAAATGACAGATTCTACTGTTACAAATCATTATCATAGAGCAGCATATTAGACCATTTTTTACATCAAAATGCAAGATCCTGGAAGTCTTACAGCTCTAAAACATAATTACTGACAGATATATTTATGTACATCATACTTAAAAATGTCAGAAAATATGGATATAACTTTACTGCTACCACTGATTGATGTGATAGAACATCCAGTACTAAAAGCAATTTTTATGAGCCAATTGCATACCACAGTGGTTAAGGCTAAAATGAACATAAAGTCAGTTCATAAATTACACAATAATATATATATATATATATATATATATATATATATATATATATATATATATATATATATATATATATATATATATATATATTCACTATGAAGTTTTGAAATCCCCAAATCTCGAGTTTCAGAATATCGAGTTCAGAATATCCAGATCTTGGAATCTCAAAATTGTGACCCCCCCCACAAAACACCACCCAACACACTAAAACGTGTATACAGGGGGGCAAGCTATCCTGCACCCTCATGTGGGGGGCTGTACCCCTGCACCCTCTGCAACTTAAATATACCAACTCCAAGATCGCACTACAGCGAGGACAAGGGAAATCTCCCGGTCCACGCTGTATGCCGATCTCTGTTCAGGATTTCGAAGTTTTGAAACTTTGAATATATGATCTTTGATCATATGAAATTCAAAGTTTTGAGCTTCGAAATTCTGAGCGGAACCCATATATATATATTATATATAAAATGTGAAAAATAAATGGCTACTAACCATAGATATATATGTTATAATGGAAATAGAGATTATAGCCACTGTTCATTTAAAAATGCACACATCTATTTGTCTTCAAAGTGCCACATACTCTATTGTATATATATATATATATATATATATATATATATATATATATGGGTCACCTTTAAAATCTCGAAATCGCGTTTGCCCGAAACGGAATCCGACGGGATGAGAATACCGAAACGAGATGAGGATTTAGTGTTAGGGAGCGGACAGGTAAAGTGAGGACTGTGGGTTAGTGGGTTAAGTGAGTTAGGGTTAGGGTGCAGGTAGGGTCTGTGTGCGATGGTGAGGGACTGTGGGTTAGGGGTGGGTTAAGTGAGTTAGGTTAGGTGCAGGTAGGTGTGTGTGCGATGGTGAGGGACTGTGGGTTAGGGACTCGGTAGTGAGGGATTTAGTGTTAAGTGAGGGACTGTGGGTTAGGGGTGGGTTAAGTGAGTTAGGGTTAGGGTGCAGGTAGGGTGTGCGATGGTGAGGGACTGTGGGTTAGGGGTGGGTTAAGTGAGTTAGGGTTAGGGTGCAGGTAGGGTGTGTGTGCGATGGTGAGGGACTGTGGGTTAGGGACTCGGTAGACGTTAGGGACTCGTAAGTGAGGGATTTAGTGTTAGGGAGGACAGGTAAGTGTGCTATAGTGAGGGACTGTGGGTTAGGTTAAGTGAGTTAGGGTTAGGGTGCAGGTAGGGTGTGTGTGTGATGGTGAGGGACTGTGGGTTAGGGTGGGTTAAGTGAGTTAGGGTTAGTGCAGGTAGGGTAAGTGTGACCTTAGGGTTAGGGTTTGGGTTAGGGATAGTGCATATGTTATGTAGTGTACTGTGTTGGTGTAATGGTTTTCGTGTTTTGTGTTTTAAAGGTTTCGCATATATATATATATATATATATATATATATATATATATAGAGAGAGAGAGAGAGAGAGACATATACGGCTTTACTTTCAAATTTCAAAATGCCACAATGTTGAATTACAAAATCTCGAGACAAGAAACTTGAAACTGTACAAAAGTGAAACTTTAAAACATCGAGATTTACTATACCAAACATAACCTTCTATCCCTTTAAATACTCTCAAAACTAAAGTAATCAATACGGCATACATTATGTACATCATTCTAGGAACTTCAGTAAACTTCTATGGGACTAAATTACCTAAAAACATAAGTAAGTGTTTTATTAAAACTGTAATATATAATATAGAAAGAAATGTAAAAGTAAACAAACACTACTGCTGTAGCTATATATCTAACATCTGCATAAATATCCTTAAAGATTCAAAAACTTGTCAAACATGTTGTTTTGTTTTACATTTTTGCAGAGTGACTGCACCTACCTGCACCCTCTCCAAATTAAATACATCAACTCCAAGATCGCACTACATTAAGTAAATGGGCAAATTTACCATTCCGCACCGCTTCATGCTTGATATCCAATATCTGTGCAAATATATATGCAATATCCAGTAGATTGGTATATGTGTATGTGTGTGGATACATATACTTATAGATTTAGATATTACACATATTAATTCATTTTTATAACATTTATGTATCAATAAATGTAACTATAGTACCACAACTGCACACACACACACACACACACACACACACACACACACACACACACACACACACACACACACACACACATCTTCCACAAGCAAAACAAAAACAACATTAACTATTGTTCTCATGTTAGCTAAAAACAGTACATTACCTGATATTATGCAGATTATTCCTATCATAATATACAAAGCTGCAATAACTGCAATGAAAATAAAAAATAACAGCTGGGAACCCCCAGTTTTACCATTAATGAGCCTATAGGATTAACACCTTACTTGTGCAGCCACTTTTCTCTCACTGAGAAATACAAATCAAGTGTACTGTGCACCATATAATATTTGTAGTAGCTTCTCAAACAGGCAGAGATATATTGTTTAATAAATTAAAAATAGACATGATAGTTTCTGCCCTTATATCTATATCTATCTATAAATATACACTACACACACACACATATATATATATATATATATATATATATATATATATATATATATATTTATGTGTGTGTGTTTGTGTATCACTTTGTAATGAAAAATTAATTGCAAGTGAGTTTCACTGAAGTTCAAAACATGGAACAAACAACATACTCATTGGCAATTACTATTAGTGGCAACTAAAATAATTGAAAAAAGTAATTGCAAATGTAAACCATGGAGAACCTTGCCCCCACAGTCCAGAAACTGAATATATTAACTTCAGGTTCACATGAAGTTAAAGAAATGGGAAAAGCCCAGGAATTATGTAACAGTCGTTATAATGACCTTTGCCATTACATAACTGGACCAACTGTACCAACCAAACGCATCAGCATTTCAGCATTTGATACAATGTGTGCAACGATAACTCATAATACTAATAACAGCACTCATATAGGACAGGTAAAAATAAATACATATCTTGGTAAATATCTATGCATTCCTGCATAAACTGTGTGAGATAAAGAAATGTATAGCTTTTATTCGTATGTGTGCATGTGTGTGTGTGTGTGTGTGTGTGTGTGTGTGTGTGTGTGTGTGTGTGTGTGTGTGTGTGTGTGTGTGTGTGTGTATGTCTGCTGTAATTCATGGTTAGAGGTATATACTAATAAAGAAACATGGAAGATACCTTCAGAATGCTAAATCATTCATAACCTACTTGTATATTTTGCAATTGTCGTAATCCCAACATATACATACACGTGCACTTGTATTGCAATAAAGCATTTGAAGCTTTAATGAATCAGACCTGCACCTGCACACACGTGTTATTTAAGTCAGATCATATATTAACATATATCACGTATGCAGGATCATATATAGCAACTGTGAAGTTCAAAAGCAGGTATATTACACTATTTTTCTTATAGCATGAATGAAGAACATGCTACAGTGGTAAGTGTTACAAAAGTTAAATAACCCCTCAAGGGTTGATGTTGTTGCTATGGGGAAGAAGGTGTTAAGGTGTGGAATATTTAACTTACTGTAGGGATCCAGAGGGGCTCTGCAGATGTCAATAATCCAACCCCTCAACTGCTGCTTTGTTTTTTGGTGTATATCATCATACCAATAATGCCTCTGGATGTATGTCCTATAGATTCCAATATATCTGCAAAGTTTACAAGAAACAGCCTTGTTGCATACAAAATCTACATTTAAAAACAATCAAAAACATTGTTTTTTGCAGGGGAACAAGCCACACACACACACACACACACACACACACACACACACACACACACACACACACACACACACACACACACACACACATGCACCCATGAAGTTCCAGAAGTTGATTATTGCAAACAATCTCTCCCTTGCTCTCATTTGGGGCCTCAAGTGCATCATACACATGAAGCAAGTGCACAGGCTCATAATCAGTCCAGTTGGGCACTCAGACATGCCCCCGTCATTGTTCTGAGTTATCCATGAAGAAAATCATAGTACAGAATACTCATATCAAAAAAGCTCACTAAGATGCCACTCACTTTGCAGGTGAAGATGAAATATATGTACTGCTGTGTTGTCAGCTCTTCTTCAGGTTTGTTTACATACATTTATGAAGCAATTTTTAGAGGTGTAATGCTTTTTTAATGCATGTGCCATTTGTGGATTTCATCACATTATCACAAAATTCAGGCCTGGCAAAGCATACTGACATATGGAGTGGTACTTCCCATTCTCCTTAGAGTACAGTCACCAATATGCTTCATAACATCTGTTTCAACATGATGTTGATACAACGATGGAAGTATAATTATTTGTTCTCTTTTTCACAGACGCTGTTTGTGTTTACAGCTTTGTCAATATTTCTACATTGTTATACTCAAATGAATAGGCTTTTAAAAAAACTTGCTTTATAACACTGCCATTGTTGTTCTGCGCACACCTTCAATTGCTAAGATTTTAATACAGTCAGAATTGCAAACATCTGCATCCTTCTGCATGCATACAACTGATTGTTCTGTGACACTATCCAAGTATTAATTGTATTTGTGGGTATACATGCTTATTCATTTTGTGAACATGATATATCTCGTTTGTGCAGATTACTGTGTTATGTATATCACACATATGACAGATGGTCTGGCTGCAATCTTTGCTATTACTGTATAATATGATGTATGTCAGACTTCATATATACTCAAGACCCTTAATGGGAAATTCCTGTATGACTTTTGTGGTAGACATATTCAGCATTCTGGTGATGTTGTTATAATGGTTGCAATGAATGTCTTTTTCTGTGTACTATGTTACATATATGGGTTTCAAGCCCATATCCTTTGCTTTTTATAGTCGTATTGCACATACTCTTTTGCCTCATTTTAACTGTGTTTTGGTTGTTGTTATTATTTAATGTTACTTCACTGAGGGAAAATAGGAAAACCAATGTTATCTGAAGTGTGACATCCATACTTTCTAACACAAGATATGTTGCCATGAACTGACATAACAATACATATCCTGTGCATGAGTAGTTGGTTTAATCACACATATAAGCACTTGACTGGGGTATCACACATGGCTCATACTCCTGACATATTGTTTCTGTGTGCTGTAGATGAATCACTTATGGTCCAGAAAAGATAACCTCTCCCCCACTGAGAGTGACATCATATTTGATGCCCAATATCATTATGGCTGACATTTTCTTGGAAGGACAGGTGATACAGTGGGAAAGGATCAGGTGTATGATGACATATTTGCCAGTGCTGCAGATGGGTATAACAGGACACCAAGAATGCCAATGCAGGGACTATGACATGATCCTACAGGCAGCTAAACATGTCAGTTGCTACAGGAGAGAATAGCATGCCAGAGGTGGCAGAACTACTGTTTCTCCACCAGATGATACTCAACTATTTATTTCATCACACTACCATCTGTATCATGATAACCACATTCTAGGTGGTGGTATTGAAAGTCGAATACCCAAACCCTGTGCTATATCCATTATTACCCAACATTGCATTACATGCGTGACAAGACAACCAGGTGTGTGTGGCCTTAACTTGCTTTAGACTATACAGTTATATGAAGAATATCATCTAGCAATTCTGAATATATAGTTGTGGTCATTTGTGTCATAGAGTAACATCTGCTGTATGCTGTTCTGTCTTCCATAGCTCTACAATGCACTCACACAGCAGCAGCAGCTCTGTTTTCAGTGAATGACATGCCTGGTGCATCTGTCCCTATCAATCACAGCAGTATGTTGCTATGATTATTGTGTTTCCTTACTAAGCACATGCCCTCCATTTCAGGAACATCACATAGTTTCCACCTACAGTCACAACAACTAGGTATTTGATGAATTAACCTGGGATTGATTAGGATGCTCTATATTCTATGCATTTTATTTACATACTTCTTCATTGTTCATATGTAATATATAATTCTGTTTTTATCTTTATGTTTGCAGCTCACCCACTACTTATTTCTTCCCAGAACCCATACACTGACCATGACACAAGATCTAATGTAGTACACAGACACAACACAGCAAATGACACACAGGCCACTTCACTTGGCTTGACTTTGTCCAGCCCAAGTGGCAACAATCCTGCAACCCAGCATATTACTTCTGATTGGGAGGAAAATGCAACTGGTCAGTTTACTGGCACTAGAGCACCAGATACTGGCCATGAGTATTACAGTGGGCAACATCCCCACATGAATATAACAGTAGTGATTAGACAGATCCACACTGGACAAGTAATGTCTATAGGACAGCACATGCCAAGGTGGCAGTGATGTTAGGATGTCTGTCTGAAGGTGAACACCTTATATTAAAAGCACATGAGCTGTCTTGGCACTATCATGGCACTGAACTGAATGCACTTGCTGGTGCAACCGTCTGTGTTGTACACCAGATCTTGTGTTACAGTAAGGTAAGGAGCTCAGACACACTGAGATCATGGTAGAACTGGCACTAATTTGAGACAGTGACCCATGTATTTCATTATCTCCAAGTAGCTTATATCAGCTGTGCTTGAGCAGTGCTGCAGTAGTATGCAGGCCATAAGTGCCCTCACCTGTATTATCAGCATGCCAACATGTGTGAGAGGAAGACCATATCTTGTGACATCCACCCATAGCTCTCATAAATCCATTCTGTATATACTACTATGCTCTTGTACTGCTCTTGTGGTTCACTATACTCAGATCTCAAGTGGCATATTCTGCCAGATACCAAATGCCAATGCACATACCTCTATGTGTCCCATCCTACATATGGCACCACCATCACCAGATCAGTGGTACAGCACCATGGGCCAGGGGGTACCTCACATAGCAAGACCAGTCAGGACCATAGCATGAATCAATGGTGTGGGCATCTTCATCTTTGTTAGTGTTACCTTGGCAGTTATCCCAGTGTGTTTCCTGTTGTCTCATCCTGAACCTGTTTTAGTAATGATCACTGTGCTGACCACAATTCACTGTTCATAATGGTGGCTTTCTAATGTCTGATACCATATTAGTAGTGCGTTTGTATGATTTTAATGTTATCATAACAATGCATTGTAGAATTCCTATAAATCTGTTTACATGTATAACATTAAATGTTAAGCTTGTGACATTAAATGTTAAGTTTGCATGTAATTGTAAGCGGCACACCATTGTGTTGTATAGCACATTCACTGGTTAGTAAATGTTTAACAGTCTATTGCTTATGCATTTTCCTATGAATACAAGCATGTTTTTATAATTTATTATTTTACATCCTTGGTGATACACATGTCCCTATTGTTTGCCATTATTAGTTGCACATGTATATGTTGTAATGCATACCCAAGTTCCCCATGGCATGCTATCTGTAGATGTTGCCACTGAGTACTCAGCACATCAACATAACACATGCATTTCAGAGTATAACAGCGTATGCTTATGCACTTCACAGTCTGACTTCTTATGACAACACATGCACACAGGAACTCTATGCGCTTCCTTACCTGTACCGACATGCATATTATCCTGCTAATATTAATTTTTTCAACACAGTTGAAATTCACATTCTTTTTCTATGCTGCAATTATGTAGGTGTGTCTCTGACAGTCTTGTACTCTCTTGTTTTGTAGGTAATGGTATTTCTGCCTGTGATGTTGTTGACATTCTTTCTTACATTTGTGCCATGCATGGCACATGTCTAGCATGTCATCTAGACATTTTTAGTTTTTCCTTGGCACAGTATTCAGCATGCATTTTGGAATCAGGTTAAGTATGCCATGCTGGTGATGCATCATAGGAAACACAGAGATATGCTATGCAAGAAGACAAGGGAACCATATCTTTAAACAAACATAAAAGCACTCGCCATCCTTTTCAAGCACTTAATAGTGTTCACTTCCCAATTCAAACATGGCTATAATGGACAACCTTGGCATAAATTTTTGTCTATCTATCCAGTCATCTAGACTAGCCTTAAAGGTAGACAGCATAGTACTTTGTTTGACCTGTAGTGGGACTTATTCTGTAGACTAGGAATACATTGAAATAGGAACCTATACCTCTAGTGTTTCTTGTTTATTTGTTGGGGTAGATTTAGGTTCATATTGCAGGAGTTTATCCAGCCACTTGCTCTGTTAAGAAATAGGAGGTCAAATAGGACTGAGTCTTTCATAGTTCAAAAAGCAAGACATGGGTCACCTCTCAGCAATCTGTAGGCTACTGAATTTAAGAAGAATCATGCTAATCTATCAGGGTAGCTGATGGATTTAAGATCTTTAATATTCTTGGTTACAAATATTTGGGGCCTTTCCAGTTGAGAAGCATATTTGGATTTGTACAAACCAAAGGAGGCATTAATGAGTCTGATAAGGCAAGAGTACAGTGATAGTATGACTTCTATGGATTTTGAAAATATTCCCTTGGAAATTAAACAGCACCAGTTAGAAAAATTTGTTGACTATGGTGGAAACATGATGATCAAATGAGAGAGAGTCAGATATTTATCCACATAATACCTAGGTCTCTTATGAGAATATCTGTCTGAAGAGGAGCACTATTTATAATACATGAGATGTGAGCAACTTTTCTCCCAAACTCTACTGTGCTGCACATATTTCATTTAGTTTGAGACCGTTTTGATACTCCATGTGAGTGAATATTCCAATCATTGCTTGGGCCATTTTGTATCAACAGATGAGTGGATAATAGTACCCAGTTTTACAGTCATCAATAAATGTAGTCAACCACACTTCTGGCTAATTAGTTTGCATGTCTGAAAAGTAAAGGCCAAAGAGGAGAGAGCCCAGAATTAATCCTTGCAGTACCCCACTAGTTACAATTTTAGGTTTAGAACAAGAACAGGAAGTTTTACAGCACTGGATCTGTTAGATATCCAATTTATAATCCAGCAAGAATGCATGGGGTTAAACTAAGCTTGTCTAATTTCTCAATAGCTTTCACATGTAGCCTGAGTGGAATTTCATCCTACCTGACACCTGCAAAGTTCCAACCTAGACAGCTTTCTCCCAAGCTAAAATCTGCAAACTTCCTGTAAACAAATGTTTATTATACAATGACACCCCATTAATATTCAAAAACGTGCACGCTGATTGGTCAGTGTGCACATTGTAAATCCGAGTTATAGTAATGGAAAAAGGTCCGGTCGCCCAGACTTTTGCCATTACTATAACTCTTACAGCAACACTGTCTCTCTATGTTAAATGGGTTTAACATAGCAAGACAGCTTTAAAATAAGGAACGGAGATTTCTGTTGCTTATTTTAAAGCTGTCTCGCTATGTTAAACCCATTTAACATAGCGAAACAGTTTGTAAAAAGCAACAGAGATCTTGCTTTCTCCGTTGCTTTTTTTCAAAACTGTCTCGCTATGTTAAATGGGTTTAACATAGCGAGACAGCTAGCGAGACAGCTTTAAAAAAAGAAACAGAGAATCTCCATTGCTTTTTTTAAAGCTGTCTCACTATGTTAAACTCGTTTAACATAGCGAGACAGCTTTACAAAAAGCAATGGAGATTCTCTGTTTCTTTTTTTAAAGCTGTCTCAATATGTTAAACCCATTTAAAGATTTTGCTTTCTCCTTTGCTTTTTTTCAAAACTGTCTCGCTATGTTAAATGGGTTTAAAATAAGGACCTGAGATTTCCGTTGATATTTTAAAGCTGTCTCGCTATGTTAAACACATTTAACATAAAGAAACAGTTTGTAAAAAGCAACAGAGATCTTGCTTTCTCCGTTGCTTTTTTCAAAACTGTCTCGCTATGTTAAATGGGTTTAACATAGCGAGACAGCTTTAAAATAAGCAACAGAGATTTCCGTTGCTTATTTTAAAGCTGTCTCACTATGTTAAACCCATTTAACATAGCGAAACAGTTTGTAAAAAGCAATGGAGATCTTGCTTTTTCTGTTGCTTTTGCCCACAGCTCTGATGTACTGTGTAGGCATACGCATGCTTAGTACATCAAAACTGCCGCAGAATACCAGACAGCTGTGGAAGAGCAGCAAGAGGCATTATACAATGCCATTATGTAAGAAAAGGATTTTTTTTTCTTAAATAATGTCATTGTATTATAGGAATAACCAACTTCTGGGTGTGGGTAATGCTGGATTTCTCCATGGTTGGCTTTGTTTGGCCCCTCAGGCTTCGCCCTCATGACCAAACCACGCCAACCGTGGGTAAATCCAGCATTACCCACACCCAGGCGTGGGTTATTGCTATATTACAAAAACTATAAAAGTTGCTAACAAAGTTAAAATACAAAAGTTATTCAGCACACACTCCTCTTCACAATGATAATATTCATATGTCAGCCAGACATAATGGCAATGTTATACTGAACAAGTATTTCAATAATATGCACATTTAATTATAATTATGCAAACAAGTATTAATACCTCTGTAACAATAGCAGCTAGACCCCCGACTATCAATATGATTTAATTCATGCAGATTTGCTCTTTATTTTGCTTAATTTGTCAATATTTTATCAATAAACTGAGGTGTTTCAGCTTCTCAGGTTTATCCATTTTTTGTTTAAACATTTTTCTGTAGTTTTGTAGATGTCTCTCAATTTTTGGGATATTTGCATAATTATGAATTGTATGCATATTTGCATATTTGCATATTTAATGGACAGAGAAATGTAAATATCTGCAAAGCAGTGCTACTTTGGGCACCAACAATCAGCAATGCATATGCTTTTATTTAATACCATGTAGTACCATATAAACACTTTCTGCTTCGAGTTATTGATGCAATTATTAACATATGACATATAACTGTAATATTTCCAGAAAATTACACACAGTTTCTGGTATGGAGTACACCAGAAGTCTGACAAGCCATTCCTGAATTCTGGAGTGGCTGGACATATGAAATGCTGTTCTACTATGTGTCCGGGAGGACAGTGCCTGAGATATTTACAAAAATATGATATTCATACAAATATGCATATAACATTACTAAACAAATATAAATGTTCATCATATCAATCACTGTTGTGGTAGCCTTATGGATATCCTGCCAAGGATATAACAGCCAGCCAGTTAATAAAGCTTCAGGCACCTTCCATGCACCCAATCTAGCAAGCAGCTCAAGATAAACTGACTAAAAGACAAGTTTGAATGCAAAGTCCTCCAGAGACTTACAGACACCGAAGAGTATACTCACCTGAGAATTTTGAGGACCAAAGGTCAGCTTGTGCTTTCTTTTGCTGGGCAGTTAAATTCCCTTTTGGGAAAAATCCATTTTCTAATATTGACTGTTGTTTTAAAACTTTCCTCTTCAGAAAGGTTGTTTTAAAGCTAGGAGTGTTGTGTTTTAATGGACTGTCACGAGTGTAACTTACTTTTACACGGAGCACTTATTTTTTCTATCAGTTTGAAAGTAGTGTAAATTAACTGATAACATATTTTTGGGGGAGAAATTGAGTTGAATTTTCTTTTGTGGAGCTGTAATATTGTTTGAAAGTGCTTTTTGCTGTGTTTTTTTCTGTCAAAAAAGTAACTTTTATGGATTGCTAGTTTGACCGGCATTTGCTGCCTGCCTTCCCCGGGAAAGAGTTATCATTTTTGGCTTGACCATGGAACAGATTGTTGATCCCATAATCGGTCCTCTTCCAGCCACAAAAAGAAAAAGTTAAGCAAACAGCCTTTGCCACCACAGCAGGCTAGCAATTTGCCTCAGATACAAGTGGGTGGCTCTGCTGTGGCCTTTGTTGTACCTCAGACCAATTATTTTTTACTGTGAAACCCTCAGGTGTAGGACCTACAGCCACTATGGACTAAAGGTGACCCACTTCCTGTGCAGCTGTTGGAGTCCACTTAGAGGGCAATGGTGGGACACTTTTGCTTGTCCTTTTGGAGGGAACAGGGAAAGCTTCTCATTTGTGTCAGAATGCTGTGCCTGTCCCTGTGGAAGCAGTGGCTTCCTTTTCATAACACAGTTGGCCCCATTTTGTCCTGTTAAAAAGAAGCAGAAAAGCAAACATGTATCTATTTTTCCTTTAATTTCTTTGGACAAAAGTAATTTATTGGGACTGGCTCAGGGTTTAATCCAAGCTATTGATCCTTCATGTGTTGTAGTTTCTGATAAAAGAAAGAGATGCCTCTTTTCCTGAAGAGATTCAAGATTCTGAATCTGAACAGGGAGATACAGGGACATTTTCAGGGTTTTGGCCTCAGATTTCTGATTCAGACTCAGACTAGATCTCAGTTTCTGATTTTTCCTTTGGGGTTTCCCTCTCTCTGAGAGTATTGTTAGAATGTCCCAGTATTTTGGTGGGATAACACTGAGGGTTCTCAGTCCTTCAGAAAATGTTATGAGTTGTTACAGGATTTTGCAGAACCTACACCCATTCCTCCTATCATATCTACTTTAGAGGATGTGTGTCTTCCTGCCTGTAATTTTCACGATAGTCAGTCAGCTGTTGCAAAAAAAAAAAATCCCAGCGCGTATAAAGTACCCCGGTCTTTTAAATGTTAATAAAATATTCCCAAACCTGACTCAGAAGCTATAGCCTTACTTAACTCCTACTGCTAAGCTATTGGTCAATTACAATCCTTTCTCTTTCTAATAAGTATGTGAAGATTATTGATAGGATTATGAGAAAAAGTATATACTTCTGCAACTTTGATTTTTTCAGAATTTTAAATTGTCAGGCTCATAAGTTAAAGTTTGTTCTGACATATTGTGATAATATGAGGAATGCTTTTATCTACAATTTCTTCTTGTGAAGAAAAAAAAAATGCTTCAAATAACAGTTTCTTCCACTGCATGGGTCACTAATGATTGTTTGCTGTATGTGTATGACTCGGTTGATACTTCTTCCAGGGTTATGGCCACTGGTACTATTTTATGGAGGTTTGTTTAACATCATTCTCAGTACCTCACAGATTATGTAAACATTTGATTTTAAATATTCCCTTGGATGGAGATTTAGTGTTTGGCCTCTCTGCTGCAGAGGTGATCAAAAAGTGTGATGACTGGGGCAAGCTGATCCATGAAATCTGTAAGATTTTTCAGTCCTGCTTTTCCAAATGGTTCAATGGGCTTTCTTTTTCCTCACCCAATTTTGGAAAAAATAAAAGAATAACAGTCTCAACAGAATTCAGGTGAACAGATGTTTAAGATAAGATGGCAAGGGAGTTCCAAAAAAGTCTCAATTTGCATCAATGAGCCCAGGTAATATCCCCGCATGCTTTATAAATAACATGAAACATGACCTATCAGGTATTTTGAAAATGTTATTTAACTGTAGCCTCCAAACAAGCTTTGTGCCTCACAAATGGAGAACAATAACAGTCATCCTTCTGCGCAATGTTGGGCCATCTACAGACCCTGGAAACTACAGGCCGATAAGTCTCACTATTCACACATGCAAAGCCAGAGAAAAAATCATCAAGGAAATGATCAATAATAACATAAAAAACCTCCAGACACTGCGATCAACCCAATTTGGTTTCATCAAAGTAAGTCATGCCTACTCAATCTGGTGGACATCTTTGAAAAGGTCACCAAAGCAATGAGGGTAAAATGGTTCACACTGCATATCTTGAACTGGCCAAGGCATTTGATACAATACTTCACTCTGGCATTGTTAACAAACTCAACAGGTTAGGAATAAACCCTTATGTCATCCAGTGGATAGCTACTGGCTCAGAGACAAGAAGTAGGAAGTCAGAACTGGGGAGCCCACCTCTACAAAGAGGCTAGACACAAGTGGAGTCCCTCAGGAATCAGTCCTAGGACTGCCCCTTTTTTGGCATTGACTTATCTGAAGTCAAGGTCAAAATGCCAAGGACATCTAGCTTACTAAATTTGCAGATGATTACAAATTATCAGCAGTCAAGGAATCCCCAGTCAACACAAATGTTCTCCAGCAAAGGCTGACACAGACAAATAATTTGTGTCAATATCATGGACTTAAATGGCAAGAAATGCATAATGATATCCTGTGGGAAGTCATCCACAGCTGGTGACTATCATATTGCAACACACCCCTAAGAGATGACCCAGAAGACAGGGTCTTGGGGACACACATAGACAATAATCTAGCCTGTGATTATTATGCATCTACAGTAGTGAAAACATCATTCTATGTCATGCAACTTGGAAACAAAAGTATGACATCTAGGTCCAAGGAAGTCCTTATTCCACTGTATTCACCATTCATCAGACCTGTCACTGAGCATAGTCTCCCCTTTGGTATGTACCTATTTAGGCACATTCAACAACTGGAATGTCCACAGCGGCTCCAAACTAAAAGAATACAGGGCATAAGTAACATGTCCTGTGCAGATCACAGCCCTATCACTGTATTCTGTCACCTTCAGGCTGTTGAGTGGAGATTTATGCCTGATACACAAGGCATTGTCAGATCCAAGGTAATGGACCTACTGCATATCAGCAGAATGAACAGCACCAGAATTATCCAGTCTAAAGACATAAACCTTGCTTGTGATATAGATAGAACCTGCTGGAGAGACAGCTATGTATCCCAGCGACTACTCGTTCTCTGGAACAGACTCCCCATCCACGTGAAGCAGAGTTCCTCCCTATTCCAATTCAAGTGTAATGTGGACAGTTAGATGTGGAGCAGTTAATTCTTCTCCTGGTTTGGCACCTGTGTCTCTAATGGACACAGGCAGCCTGTAAATGATTCTTCTCCCAGGCCTCTGCTGGTAAATGTTTCATCTCCCAAACCCCTACTTGGACTTGTCAAGGGTACCAAAAATCTGTCAGAGATTTGGGATGCATGAGTTGCTTTAAAAAGCCCATCGTACTCACACTTACAGACCTAAGAACACAATCTCCCCAAATCAAGGACAGTCCAACAAGTTTGAATGATTATTCAAGAGACCTTGTGACACCCTCTCACCCTGGCCCTTTTTCTCTTTCAAAAAGTCTGAATCTCCATTTTTTCTCTTTGCAAAGGATTGTTTCAGACAAATTGATTCTGAAAATCATTCAGTAGGGATACAGATGTCAGTGAGAGGAAATTCCTCCATTCGGGGTGTGTGTGTGTGTGTGTGGGGGGGGGGGGATTCATTCCTCATTCTGCAAATCAGAATTGTTTTGGTTCCACTTGTTCTTTATCACATGCTGTCCCAAGAAATGATAGAAGCAGTTCTTCCCTCCAAGGTGGAGAAGGGGGTTTATTCAAGCATGTTCCTTGTGCCAAAGAAATGAAATGCTTGGAGACCAGTTCCAGATCTTTCTTTCTAAACCTATTTGTGCCCAAATTCAAAATGATATTTCCTACTAATGCAAGACTTAAAAGATGCTTATCATCTTGTCCCTATTCATTTAGGATTAAGGGATTTATTAAGGTTTTGTCTGTCTGGATAACATTACCAGTTCTCTTCCTTTCCTTTTGTAATACAGCTCATTGCAGGCTACAGGTATCCACATTTTCCCATATTTAGATGGCCTATTTATTTTTGCAAAGTCTTTTTCAAAATGTCAGGGATCTCTCTCACATGCTGGAATTCCAAGAGAACATTAAAAAGTGTCCCCCACACAAGACTGTGTTCCTTGAATGTCAACTATATGTCTGTTCAAAGAAATTTTCTTCCATAGGAAAACATAGATCTTTATTTAGATATATTTCTATTTTTTTTTTACTTAGACATTGGTCACTGAGAGGAAATACCTCAATATTGTGGGTCTCATGACACCCATGATTCTCATGATACCCATAGCAAGACCCCTAATGAAAAAAAAAAGTGGTATCTGAAATCACTTTAGTCCCAGCATTAATACCCTTTATTTTTTCAGATCCCAGTACTGGGTTTGTAGGAAGATACATTTTTTGGTGGAGGCAGCAAATATCCTTAAGTCCAGGCCACCCTTCTCCTTCCCTTCTCCAAAGCATTCAGTCACCATAAATGCTTCTGACTTTGGGTAGGACAGCAGTTTCAGGAGGGATAAAAGTGCAGGGGGTGTGGGACACCAAGGGCAGATGCAAGCATATAAATATTAAGGAGATGCTTGGCCTGGTCAAGGCACTTGATTCTTTGAAACATCTTTAGTTCAGGGGGCCTTTTCATGTGGTTACAGTAAATACCACAGTCCTGTGATACAGCAACAAGGTAAACAAGTTATTCCCCCTTTGCAAATCAGCCATGATAGCTTGGGATATGACTTCACAGCACAGTTTCCCTCTGCAGGCATCCTGCATTCTATCAGAACAAAACTGTGTGGCAGACAAGCTGAGCAGACCAGGTCAGACTCTCATGAATGGAAACTAGATTGGAGTCTTCCAATATTTGATCCATTTGATCCACCTGTAGGTAATATCTCAAGTAGACTTCTGTACCTCCTCTCTGAACAAGCAACTTCTGTTCCAGGACTCAGTCCAAGAAGGCCTGGTAGACAGATGTATTTTGTTTGGACAGGAATGTTTCTGTATGCCTTTCCAAACCTTTCATTAATATCAAGGATACTTCTAAAGATTCAAAAGAAATTCTCCAAGATCATTGTGGTGACTCCCTTCTGGACTTCTTTTGGAAATGACCAGGGGCAATTACCACAAGGTCTGTCACAGAATGGATCTACTCACATGATAACAGGGGTGTTTTATACACCCAGGCATCAATAATTATCAATTTACTGCCTGGATGATAGGGTGTAATTAGGTTTATAGGTTCATAGGTGTGTACTAGGCCAATGGCCCTGGAGCCTTTACAAGTCTAGCCCATAGGATTACCCTGGCATTGTGCCACGTGACTTTAGTTCCCAGTGCCTTTGTCGAGTACAGCCACTGGAGTGATCCCGGGGGTGAATTTTCTATTTCGCATCCACTCATCAAGCTTTTTTTTGAAGATGGCCAGTGAGGTACTCTGTTTGACATGTATGGGAAGTCTATTCCATAGCATGGACAGTCTCTGGATTATGAATCTGTCCCTCCCGCATGTTCTGTTGATTGTGGTAATGAGGTAGAGGTCTCTGGAGCATGTGGTATGGAGGGATTGAGATTTCTTTAGATGTAACATTCCTAATATAGCTGGGTCAGATATGGCTTTGTAAGTTAAGCAGAGATCACCTCTAAGTAGGCGATATGAGACAGAGAATAGTTGGAGTTTTTTTAGTCTGTCCATATAGGACAAGTGTTTAAGGCCTAGGATCCTCTTCATGAGGTACTTTTGAGGCCTTTCCAGTTGCTGCAGGTGTCTAGTGAGGTAAATGCCAAATGGGGCATTTTACTCGATGATTGGCTTAATGAGGGAATAGTAGAGGGAGACAATGACCTCTTTCTTCCTGGATGCAAAACCCTTAGTAATGAGATGTGCCACATAGAAGGACTTTCTGACCACAGTGGCAATGTGGTGGTCAAAAGTGAGGTTGCTGTCAACCTGTGTTCCCAGATCTCTTATAACACCTTCTGTGTTCAGTGGACTACCATCAATGTGGTAATTCATGGGAGCCAGGTTTTAACAAAAGCGGATGAAGACACATTTTTTGGCATTGAGCTTAAGGCCATGGTTTTGACACCAGTCGTTGGTCTCAGTGAGACCTTTCTGTAGGACATCAACATCACTTGGGGAGTTAATAATAGCTCCCAAATACAATCGCCTGTGAACTTTCTCAGCTACAGTCCCTTCATGTTGGCCTGGACTTCAGAGAAGTAGATACCAAACAGGAGAGGACCCAGGACCGAACCCTGTGGGACTCCACTCATGACTGGTCAGCAGTCTGACATGGAGTTAGCTACTTTCACACTGTGGGTTCTATCTGTGAGTCAGTTTGCAACCCACCTAGTGATATAGGGGTTGATGCCTAGCTTAGTAAGTTTTTCTATGATTCCTGAGTGGGGAATGGTATCAAAGGCCTTGGCCAGACCAAGGTAGGCTTTATGAACCACCTTGCCTTCATCCACAGCTCTGGTGACTGACTCAAAGAAGTCAACCAGGTTGAGCAGGCATGATCTACCCTTAACAAAACCAAACTATGTGGTATCCAGAGTTTGGAGATTCCCTATATCCTTGTTTATTAGGTCCATGGTAATGCATTCCATAGCTTTGTATATCAGACTCATCAGGCTAATGGGGCAATAGTTCCCAGGGTCTGTAATCGCTCCTCCTTTGTGGAGACGGATAACTGTAGCAGTGTGCCACTTGGTAGGGACAAAGCCTGAGGTGAAGCTGTGGTTGAACAGGGCACACAGGTGAGATGCCAGTTCACTCTGTAGTTCATGTAGAACACAGCCAGGGATATTGTCAGGTCCCATAGAAGCTGTATTCTTGGCCTTGGACAGTGCTGTTTTAACCTGTGCAGCAGTAATACTGGGTGCCTGGCAATCTACTGGGTATTGTGATTGGTCCTTTTCGGGGGGGGGGGTAGAGTTGGCAGTGAATCTGTTGACCAGTATATTGGCAATATCTGTTGTCTCGGTATAGGAGGTACAATTGTGCAGTAGCTCAGAGCAAATCTGGGTATCGCAGTGGAGATTCTTTACATAACTATAGAAGGCCTTGTGATTGTCTTTACTATCTGCTGCAATTTTATTTTCATAGCTAGCTTTAGAGGATTTGATGAGGGATCTCAACTTTTTGTTAAGGCTGATAAGGGAGGTTTCCAGTCTTGGGACTTCACCTTATTCTGCATCAGTTTCCTTTTTCTGTTTTAGAGTTTATTTATGGCAGGTGACCACCAGATTGGCTTCCTTTTTTTGGAGGAGAGCATTTTGCTTCTATTGGGTATGGCGAGATCCATGCATTTGTGTACATGTTCATACAGTGCACTGGTGTATGATTTGGCGGTAATGCAACTATTATCCATTTGCATGGGTGCTGTGAAGTTAGCCACCTCTGTTTTTAGGAGCCCAAAGTTACCTTTGGAGAAGCTTTTCATGGTGGTCATCTTTGTGAGGGGGTGGGAGGGATGTGTAGTTCCAAGGTGATTAGTTTGTGGTCGGATCTAACCAGGGAGGAGTTGACTATTGGTGTAGAGTAACGGTCACCCATGTTAGTAATGACCAGTTCAAGGATGTTGCTACCTCTAGTGGATGCAAGAACAAGCTGGTCCAGGGCATTGGAATTAATGAATTCCAGGAAACGTTGGGCAAGTGTATTGGTACATGAGTAGTTTTCCCAGTTAATGGAGGGGTAGTTGAAGTCACCCAGTATGAGAGTGTTAGGGTGCACTGTAATATTCTCCAGGGTGCTTAGGCATGTGGAGTGTGAGTCTTGGGACATGGTTTGGGGCATATAGCAGACTATGACCTGAATTGATGTCTTGCCCAATGTTAGCTGCACCTGAAGTACCTCTGATGCGCTATGTTGGGCTACCAGTCTGGAGATGTGCACATCCTTTATGAATATGGAAACACCACCGCCTTTGGAGCTTCGGTCCACGTTCTGGGGGCGAAAGGTGTGGAATGAGTTATAGCCTGGTAGTGCAGGGGTGCTTTCTGCTGCTTTAAACCAGGTCTATGTTACAGCACAAAAGTCGATGTTCTCCATTTTGAGGAGTGCTTCATTTGAGTGCATTTTTGAGATTTAGACTTCTAGCGTTGAGCAGCATGACCCTCAGATTGCATTTGTTTGTAGCTGTTACGGTGGTAATTTTGACTTTGGAGCACCACCTAAAAAGGCACTATAGGGGTGGCAAGAGCCTTACCCAGTATCCGGAAGCCCAGGGGTGACAGATGCAGTCCATCTCTGGCAAAGCATTAAGGTCTGTCAATCATGTCATCCCAGGCAGATAGGTACTGGATCCCCTTAGAATGACACCAGAAACTTAGTCAGTTGTTGAAATCAATCATTTTCTGCTTGTAATGTGGTATCATTCTGGTTGATTGTAGGTTGCTGCTCAGGGCTAGGGTCATACTTGCCTAGGCTATATAATTCAAGAGCTCCTCCATGTCTCTTTTCATGTAGTCCAGGGAGGTACGTCTCAAGACATTCACACCCACATGTACAATGACAGAGTCATATTTGTAGCTGTTGTTGAGGGACCTGAATGCATGCATTATGTGATGGACCCTAGCACCTGACAGGCAGATGACTGTTACTTTCTCCTTATTCAACCTAGTGAGTGGGACATCAGTGTGCCTAACTATTGAGTCACCTATGACTAGTGTATTAGGCATGCTGTTTTGCCTCAGGGGCTTTAGTTGAGTGACACACTGTTTAGGAGAATTATGTGTCTCATGATTAGTGTTGTGTTGTGGTGGTCGAGTGCATTTTTTCCTTGGAGGTCTCTACTCCTTGGGTAGATTTTTATTGAGATCCTCCATGAAGGTGGGTGTGTGGTTTGTGTTTTTATTTGAAGGAATTGCTGGTGTGTGTTCTGGAGGGGTATTTGCTCCATGTGATGTGGTGCAAGTGCTGACCTTCTCCTCTTGACTAGCTATTCCAGTCTTGTTTGGAGAGTGTGTGGCTTCCAGTTTGGATATGTAAGTGCATCTCTTGCAAGTCTGAGTGTTGGAAGATAAGAGGAGAGGATTGTCAGTGTACATGATGCAGTTGCTACATTGCCTCAGGATGCCCACATTCACCAGGTTAATAGGAGAAAGCACAGGGAATTGACCT
Source organism: Protopterus annectens (assembly GCF_019279795.1). Classification (NCBI taxonomy): domain Eukaryota; kingdom Metazoa; phylum Chordata; order Ceratodontiformes; family Protopteridae; genus Protopterus; species Protopterus annectens. Next base: position 87,706,517 of record NC_056726.1, on the reverse strand, counting down.
TTAGACATGCCTGGAGTAGGGTTGCCACCTTTTCAATTGCCCAAAATGGGACATTTTTTTGTAGAAACGTCAGATTTTGCAGGGCAAAACATACCCACAGCCAGTACAAAGGACAGAACATCACTTTTTTGCCTAAATAAAAGCTTATTCTTATAGCATTATAGTTGGTTATTCTGTTTCTTATAAAATTTAGGTGTTTCAGATACAAAACAATTGTTTTGTGCAACTATTAAAGAAAATATAGGAAATTTTTTTTCCTAAAATCTCATGACATTTGCCATTTTTTCAATTTTTTTGCAGGACACAACTGCCCAAAGAGGGCCTGTCCCTCGAAAAGTGAGACAGGTGGCAACCTTAGCCTGGAGAGGTGGGCATTAATAATAAATACTGGAGCTGTTTCCTTGTAGAACATTTAGTACTGGTAGCTACAATATGTGAGGTAAATGCCAAATGTGTGCTACAATAATTGCTACAAGAAGTCTGGTAAAGTGTCGACTAATAAGCTTGTAAAAGTGCAAGAGAGGAGAGAACTAGCAGATCTAAGGGAAAAAATGAAGAGCAGACTTTGACACCGCTCAGAAGCTTACAAACAGTCCTGGATACAGCAAATCTGTATCTGGCCTAGACAAGTTACAGAAAAGGCTGGAAACAAGCGCAAATGTGGGCTTTTAATCCAGAAAGTTAAAAGAGATAGAAAAAAAACCTGCCCAAACAGCCAATAAACTACAATTTCTGGGCCAGAAACCACTCCTCTTGTGTTAGATAGGCTAACCAGTGCTTACCATTCCCATTGATAAGTTAGAAGGCTTCCCTGCAACACAGAAAGGCTTAGGGGGCTCAGAAGCTTACAAACAGTCCTGGATACAGCAAATCTGAGTCTGGACTAGACTAGTTACAGAAAAGGCAAGAAATAAGCTTAGATTTTTTTTAACAGAAAAGTAGCTAAACAGCACTGAAAACAATTCAAGTGCAGTGCAAGCTAGTACACTTGACTGTGTAGCAGTATTAAAGCAAATACAGTTTAAATAAATGCAATTTATTCAAACTGTATTCTGAACTGAATTCAATTATTGTTTTATTCAACTCTAAACAACTAAAAAGTGCCAGAAATGTACTTATCAACTGATTAGCACACTCAGTCAGAACACAAGGAGATTCTAGCAAAGTTTTTTTTTTTTTTTTTTTTTTTTTAGTAAAGTCGAAAGTGAGAAAGGAGGAACAGAAGATAATTGGTTAAGAACCTAAGTGGGTTGGCCTTCTCAAATGTTCTCTCTGTATTAGGTAGAATGTGCTAATGACACTAGATTGGGATTCCTTTTAGGCACCTGTTTTCTGAGGATGTTCAGCAGATACTAATGGAGGAAGAAAGCCTGTTACTAGAAAATCATATATTAGCAAATGGAAAAGTTTTTTTAGTTGCTGCCAACAACATAACCAGCACCCGTTCAGGGCTAGTTTTTCTCTGGTTTTACAATATTTGTGTGAGTTACTATCCTGATGGCTTTTCTTATTTCTCTGTCAAGGTTCATTTATTGGCCAGTTCAGCAAGTCTGCCCATGGATCCTCCTCTTTCAAGGCATTCTCATGTCAAAATGTTCTGGAAATGGATTTTACATGTTAGACAAGTTAACACTTGCTTGATTGGAACCAGTTAATTTGGATGACTTGAGGTTTTTAACATGGAAAACAGTTTTAATGATTGCGCTGACCTCTGCAAGATAGACATCTGAGTTGCAAGCTATTAAACTGAGTCAACCATTTTCTGTAGGGACAGGGTTTCTTTGAAAACTAATCCTTTTTATGACTAAAGCGGTATCCAAATTTACTTAAAGGCAAAGTACCTATCTCCCCATTTTCTTTTCTGAACCCAAAAATGAAGAAAAGAGACTCCAAACCATGGATGTCCATAGACAACTCAGGTACTATCTTGACAGAAATAAATCTCTCAAATCTTTAGATCAATTATTAATTTCTTGTGAATGTTAGAAGATGGAACAACCTTTGTAAAAATAGACTATTTCCAAATAGTTGCCTAAGGCCATTACCTTTTGTTGTACTCACCATGACAAATCTATTCCAGGCTTTTGTGTTGACTGCTCCAATGAAATTCTATTGCACAATGCTTCCAAGTGGACACTACTCAAGATCTTAAGCAGGAATATGTTATTGTATTTTACAGGTAAACAAGGTACACATATTTGCAAAGTGCTGATAGTTATACACCAGCTATTGTTGCAGAGCTTTCCATCAGCATGTACCCTTTCATTTGCTACCATAAAACAGTGTAATGAACTCCATCTGGTTCAGGTTATTCATAGAAATATCAATATTGTGTAGATTCCTAATTCTGAATGAAAATAAATCATAGTATATCATGCAGTAACAACTCAAACTGGGATAGAAGACATTGGCTCACAACTCAAACTGAATCAGGAGCAATTGTTGACCTGTGTGCTGAATGTTGTTGTGTCTTTCGACTTTTCCTGGTTAGGGGTTGCCACAGAGGAACTCCGGTCAGCTAATGATTGGCAGTAGATTTTTATGTACCGAGTTGCCGGCTGTGACGCACAACCTTCAATGAAGGTATGCCCATTCATGCATGTCTCCACACAGAAGATGCTCTAGCTGAGAATCGAACAGGACAACATCTTACTGTGAGGCAACAACGCTACCACAGCACCACCACCACCACAGTTAATGAGCATGCAAAATGCTTCTCTAGAATAGTTGCAAGTGGATACTGACTAAGATATTTCAACAAATATGTTAAGTAAACATATCATATTGTAAACAAGCATAAATACCTGAAAAATAGTGCTAAATAGA